>NC_141606.1:27455588-27755588 GCF_047967505.1 Dipteris shenzhenensis | reverse complement strand
ACATAGTCATATCTCGACTATATATATATCAATCTCAGCGTCATCGTCGACATCATCATAACCATTATCATCATCATCAACAGCAGTAGGACATCAGGATGGATGAGGCTGTGGAAGTGGAGGCATGAGGTCAACAATAGAGCGGTCGCCTCGCCCCCCCAAGGGTGCAGTCTTGGTATGTCTCCTGGTTTTAGCTCTGCGTCTAACTAGGGCCACTGTGGCCCCCATCGGTCGGTCGGGTTCCGACCCTAAACAAGGAGGGGATGTCCCCAAGTATGATCTGTGAGTCATGCCTCTGTCTGAGCTGTCTGGTCACAGCCTCCGGGTCACGGTCATGTCGACGCCTCGCCTCATGGGGGTCTATGTGATCTGGCTGAAAGAACTCTGTGATAGGGCTCTGAGAAGTGTCAGTCGAGGAGGAAGTCTGCTCCTACAGGATCCTCTTGCTTGGGCGCCAGCCCTTTTGGTCCTGGGTGACCAGTTTTTGGAGGTTTTTTTGCAGTTTTAGAGATGGTTTGGACCAGCCACCGCCTTCTACTGTAGGTCTAAGGCTGGTTGCCTCTTTTTGAGCACTTGAGGAGCTTCTTCTAGGCTGGGCGACTCATTTTGGACCCGTTTTCAACAAAAACAGCCAACTGAACCTTTTTTTTGTGGGATTTGTTGCTGTTTTTCCAACGCAGCAATCATTCCTAGGCTGGGTGCCTATTTTTGGAGGGGTGGACACTTTTTGAGGTGTTTTTCAGGGCTGGACATGCTTTTCAAGGTGTTTTTCAGGACTGTTTTGCTGTTTTGAGGCTTTTCTACCACTCTCCGGACTGTTTTGGTGCTTCTAGAAACTTCTCCTTGCTGTTTTGAATTTGTCTTAGGAAGTATTGCGCAAGGACAGCTCATATTTGGCACCTCTAGGTGCATTTTCAGTACATACAGTTGGGGACTTGCTGTTTTATCAGTCATTTATTGCTTGCTAAGGCACATATAGTTTGTGGGAGATCATTTTCAGTTCATCTTGGAGCTCTATTTGGAGGCATTTTTCAGCCCCTTTGCTTGGGTTTTAGTTTGGCAAACTTTCAGTTCTGTTACTGCTTGCATTGGGGGCTCTTTTCCCTCACAATTGCTTGCATTTCTTGGCCCTAGTGCCACTGGGGTTTGCCTTTGCAGGTACAATCAAGCATTCGGTTGGGTTTATGCCTTTTTGAGCTGCTGATTTATCAGGGGAAACTTTGAGATTGCAGCACATATCCCAGCACAGGATCTTTCTGGTGTATTTGAGGAGCATCCTCAAGCCTAGTATATAACTGTGTGTCACAAAGCAAAGCAGTTGGCTTTCCAAACATAGAGATACTATTGTGGAACATGAGATGCTGATCCTTGAGCTTCCTTACAAGATTTACACTACCATCCACCAATGGAGTAATGTACTTTGTCCAAGCCTCCTCAAGCTCCTCACACAATGCCTGGCTCTCACTTCTCCACAAAGGATGCAATATATGTGTGACTGCGTGGATGGTCTATGAAACCAGTCCCAACGCTTGTTCCATATCTGCTTAATGTCTTGAATTCTGCATACATGATAAGAGTTCAAAGGTCAAGGATGCAACATGAGCTTAGAAGCTAGCAAGCATTGCAATATGTAGAATGGAAAATAAATAAATATTATGCAGGTAGCAAAGGCCAAATGTGTTTGGTCTAGTTAGAGAAGAACCTCTCGGGCTTTAAAATAGTACAAGCAACCAAGGATTCCCCAATCTTGTACTTTCACTTTTGAGCATGTGAGCCACCATACTTGGCCTCAAGAGTAATATTATCCCATAGCGAATCACGAGGCATCTTGCTGCCTGCTAAATCATCCCAAAGAGAGCCTCAACCTTAGCCTAAGGCTTACATTGCTTCAAGAAGGCTTAGCTTGGGCCCTGCTGTTGCACTATAGTCTATGGCACTATGCTAAAGCCTCAACCTTCGAAATCTTATATACACACACACACACACACTTTTTTTTTGTGAAACCAGTGACTATAAAATAAATCAATGTACATGACATTAGACTCCAAAAGAGAGCCTAATGGAAAAACTCAAAAACAGTGAGAAAACACTTCAAGGCTAGTAGCATCCAAGTCCCTCGCAGCATAACTATCATATAAAGATTGCTTGAGGGACATTCTGAAGAAAGCATATGCCTGAGGAAACTGTTGTCCCATCCTAAAATGCAATCTCTGTGTCCAAATAGTCCATAGTACCCAAAAACGAGCCTAGTGAAAGAAAAGGAGGAATGGAGACATCTGAGATGAGAAGCATCCAAACATCCAGAATAGTTTCCCGAATCTGATAGAGGGAAACCGAAGCTGCAGCAAATGAGAGACATGAGTGATCAATATCCGAGAGTGCGGGCAAGACGATAACAAATGGGGAACTGTCTCACGGTGATGAGAGCAACGGGGGCAGGAAGAGGAGGCAATACGACGTGCTTCTAATTTCACCCTAATGGAAAAAGATCCCACTATACATCTCCAAAAGAAAAGCCTCTGTTTCAATGGCAATTTAGCTTTCCAAAGTTTTTTGAGTTTTGATTGCCACCAAGATAAAGGCCTATCCAAATTCCAAAGAGTGCTGGCATGCTTATCAATCCATGGCGGTGGAAGAAGGAATCTGTAGACCATCGAGGATGTCAAATTATGCATTGAAAGTGAACAGGTAGCAGGAGACAAGGAAGTCATATTCCAGTCCAGTAATCTATCCTGTACAAACAGCGGAGGAACAGGAACAAATGGCTGCAACATAGTTGTAAGTATTCTCCAAATGGGCCTATGATGCAGACCCAAGGGGAATGTCCTGCAAGCTTGTGGAAATGAAAGCACATAACCATGTTGATCCACCACATCTCCAACAAATCTTATGCCCAATTTCATAAGATTATATGCTTTAATAGGTGCCTATAAAGCAAGAGGCGATTCAAACACCTTGCTCCAATGGATGCTTTCCAAACGAAGAGAATTACCATGATGGGAGGAAGCACCTGACCATTTAGCATAAGAGAGAATTCTCTTCCAATCATGAATAAAAGCAGTAGAAACAGGACAGCCAGGAATTTTCCCTTGAAATGTGGTCATGACTGCTTCCGAGTGATCTGTAATCCAATGCCCATATGCGTGGGACTTCATGTTTCCGCACATAGCTGCTAACATAATAGCCCATGGCTGTTTTTGCTGAAAAAAATCAGCAATCATAGTGCTCTTTCTTGCCAACATATGAAACTGAAGATTGATAATATTCAATCCCCCATGAGTCTTGGGAGAACAAACAGGCTGCATGGGAAGTAGTCGCAAAGCCTTTTTGTGAGATTTACTTTTCCAAAATATCTCCATAGCCTGGGACATATAGGAAGCCAAATGCTTAAAAGACCAGTGAAGAAGAGGCAAATAAAATTGCACATATGCCATAATGATGGACTGTACTATCCGAAGTCGAACATGTAGAGGCCAAGTTGACAAGTGCCAGTATTCCAGCTTCTTGTTAATCTTTTGAAGCACCCGTTTAAGCTGTTGTTGAGGGGTAATATTCCAGCCAATGGGATACCCTAAATGCCTCACAGTGGTATGGGAAGAAATAATGTGGTCTGGCCAGAGAAGTGCATGCCAATTAGCTTCTTTCAATGCTAGAAGATTCGATTTCTGAAAGTTGATATGCAGTCCAGCAGCTATGCCAAAATCATTCAAAGTATGCATCAAATGAGAGAGGTCACGTTAAGAATTCCTGGGCATGAAATATGAATCATCAGCATTTGCCTGTGCAAGAAACGGTTGTGCCCCTGGAATTTGCAAGCCATGAAGCTGCCCAGTATCTGCAAGATGGTCCATATGCAACGATAACAGATGAGTAGCAATGGCACACAGTAGCGAACTAAGAGGGCATCCCTGTCTCACTGAACGGGTCATAGTCCATGTCCTTGACAACCCACTACCAAGTAGACATTGCGCAGTGGCATGAGAATACAACCAGTAAATAACATGGACCAGCCGAGGGCCAAATCCCAATTTATGCATAGTCTAAGAAATAAAATCGTTATGGACAGTATCAAATGCTTTCGCAATGCCCACTTGTAGAATGAGAACATCTTGTTTAGAATATTTGGCATACTCAATTGCAAGCAAAACATTGGAGATATTGTCAGTAATCTGCCTTCTGGGAACAAACCCATACTGCCTGGGATGAAGTCCTACTTGCAGGATAAATCGAACCCTAAGGACAATCATCTTGGCAATGAGTTTGTAAATGACTGGCATAAGAGATATGGGTCGCTAATCGGCCATTGTCTCACACAACCTTTTTTTGGGGATCAATTTGACAAGGCCATGTTTCCAAGGAGGAAGAGATTGTTCTGCCCAAGCATTATTGATCATAAGAAGAAGAGTGTCCTTGAGATCACCCCAAAATGCATGGAAAAATTCAACAGTCAATCCATCCCAACTAGGAGAGTTGCCTTTACGTAAATGGCTCAAAGCATCATCCAAGTTCATTAAGCATAAATGGCTGCTCCAATGCATGAGCCTGTTCCCGAGACAATATAGGCTGAACATGCATAAGAAATTGAGACCTAGCTACATTCACTTGCATCGAATAATCAGGGTGAGGAGAAAAGAGATGCTGGAAATGACTAGAGCATTGCCATTCCAATTCTGATTTGGAGGTGGTCCAGGTGCCATCATCTTGCCTGATCCTGCAAATATCCTCCTTTCGCCTATCTGCATGCAGGCTTTTAAAGAAGGCCTTGGAGGAGCAACCCTTATCCAAAAGGGGTTTCATGCGAGCTCGGATTTGCCACTTCTTTTATTTGCGAAGATCATTTTGATGGATGATATGAACCACATAAGCACAAGAATCTTGTTAAGAGGAGGTGAGCTGCCTATAAGAGCTGATTACATCCATTTGTTGCTTGTGAGATTGAGCCCATTTCAGCTTAAGCCTGAGGTTTTCCATGTGACTCCGTCCATAATCTTGAATAACAGCCTGCAAGCGATGGGCAAGACTGATCCAAGCAAAATCCATGTCCTCCTGAGCATGTAAGAGGAGGGGGTGGACAGCCACTCTCACCATGTTCTGAAATTGTTGATGAAGCAAATAAGCACTATTAATATGGAGTAGACGACGATCAAAAAAAGGCATATCATCTGTCAATCGTGCTATAGATAATGTCAAGCAAACTGGAAAGTGATCAGACAGCAAGAGGGAATGATCAACCCATAATGCACATGTGAAACTAGCATACTGTTGAGCATGCAACAAATACCATCTGTCAAGTTGAGCCCAGTAATGAGTGAAAGCATTGTGATGGTTTGTATAACCCATATCTCTATCCCTTGTTGAGAGCCATAAATCTTCTGCATGCAAGAAAGAAAGCATATCCTCCCAATGTCGAAGCTCAGTGGGGATCATGTGAGATCGATGAGTGGTGTTGTCTTGCATGGGAGGCGAGTTATTAAAGTCTCCACACAAAAAAGCATTAGACAGCCATGGATATTGCTTGAGGGAGGCCCACATTTGAGCTCTTGTCACAGAAGTTTGAGAGGCATAAACCGATGCTATTTCATAAAGATCGGCATGACAGATGCATCTGATTACCATCCATCAACCCTGGGGGTCATTGTGAGCAACCGTGGGCTGCATATCATGTTTCACCATCATGCATACCCCCGAAAAGTGCATTGTACCAGCATAAAAGATGTTATAACCAGCAAAGTGACCTGCTGGCCAGCCAAGAAGTGTTGATTGTGTTCCTGTAAGGAAATTACATCAGGGTGCATTCTATGTACATAGTGCCAAAAAAGTCTCCACTTATTGATATTGCAAAGACCTTGAACATTGTATGTAATGCAAGTAATTGAAGCAGACATAGAAGATATGTACAGTCGAACCGAGAAACATAGTAAAGGTATAAGGTGTCAGGCCTCAGCCATGACATCGACGTCCACCTGGCCTTCTGGATCATTAGCTCTATCGTCCTCATCATTGTCACATACAGGAATGCCCTTCTTGAGCACATCAACCCGCAGTCGAGAAGTCAGGCTATCAGCAGGGGTAGAGGCTTGACCAGGGGTGGAAGTAGAGGCATCCCAGTGCCGAGATTGTAACGGTCGTGGCTTAAGCGCAAATACCTTTTTGGGTTGCTGCCAGGCACCCTGGGGAGAGGCATTAGATTCTGAAATTTTGCCCTTTCCCTTATCCTTTTGCTTGGCTGGAACATGGACCACACTTTCTTTGGGAAGAATAGATTTAGATGTCACATCACCCAACTTGCTAGGCATAGCCTTAGGCCCCGGACCATAAGTTGGAGGGGTAGTATTTTCTGGAGCAATAGCCATAGGTGGGAGCTGATGCAGGACTGCAGGACACTGTGAAGCTAGATGGCCAAACTTATGACAAGTAAAACAAGCACCTGCAAATACTTCCCATTTCAAGTCAAAATATTTTTCGCCCAAGGGAACATCCTCCACCTCTACCGCAATGGAAGGAGGGGTTGGGTGATCTGTATCCCAAAGAACACAAAACTGATTTCGATTACCTGAAGGACGGGGTGGGCATACAACTTGCCCCAAAGTAGCTACTAGACTTGGTAACTCAGCCCTCATATGATCCAGAAAATCCACTACCTCAACCCATACAGGGCAGTGATGTCGAATGAGACGTGATAATCCTTATTTGGCGACCATGGCATGACATGCACCATTTGTCTGCCATAGAATAGAGGGGACATCTCCAATATCTGCTGACGATATGAGGCATCCAAAAAGTGCACTTCATAAAAACCTCGAGAAGCAAAATATACTCCTTCAACAAAGCAACCTCCCAACAAAGCCTGAACCCACTGAGCCACATCATTTGTAGAAGGTAACTTCCCAGGGAAGAAAATGATAACTGCTTGCTGAGAGAACTTCCGGAGAGGAGTAACCAATGAGGGCAGCTTCAGCTTGTACTTAAGGGCCGGGGGAGGTTTGGCCCACTCCTTCCGGCTCTGGTGGAATTCATCCTTGAGCATGTCGAAAACATAGTGAGCATCTTCAAAGGCTGAAGTAGACAATTCGACTTGCTATCTTTTGGGGTCCCGGGACAAGTCCTTCCGAGAATGACTTTTAATATGATCCTCCATGGAGGTAAGCAGGGCATAATTGATAAAGCGAAAGAAGAGGAGAGCAGACAGCCGGGGGGCAATAATGGCCTAAGTCAGGACGAAAGAGGGCAGCAGGGGTTATGCACAGATATGGAACGGGTGATACACAACAAAAGGCAGGAAAACAGATGGCAAGAAGGGGCGGACAGCAGCAGCTAGAGCAGGCGAGCAGGAGCGGGGCGACGTAGCTGAGGGAAGCTTCTAAAGATCGTAGGGCCAGAGCGGGCAGGCTTGATGGGTGCAGGCAGATGCGCGTAGGGTAGATGCACGCGGGCAGATGAGTGCAGGGAAGCAGTAGGCAGACACGCGTCCAGCAGCGGCAGCTTCGTCTCTCTCTGCGGGCAGCAGCAGCAGCTCCGTCGACTCTCACGCACACCTCACGTACACAGGGCAGATGCATGCAGGGCAGCAGCAACAGCTCCGTCGACACCACACCTGCGTGCACACACACACCACTATCTCAGTACACACACACACACACACACACACACAGTCATGACTCATATGCTACAGCCTACATAGTACAAGTAGCTGTAAACATATATATATATAGATATTCTGTTTGCAGCTACAAAATGCAAGGCGGCAACAGATCCTTCCAATGTCCGGTCTACAAAAACACACACAAAAAGCAGCATCCTGCAAACAGGATGTTTTGGGAATAGGTACCTGAAGGCTGGAAATAATCTTGCTCTTTGGAGCTGGGCAAAGCAAGCAGGTTGTTGTTGGCAGCTACTAGCGTGAGGCGTACGGACGAATGTACATACGTACATCAGGGCTTGGGCCACCAACGGGTGCACGGAGGAGCTGTACGGGGACTCACGGACGCGTGTGTACGTGTGGCCTGCAAATCAATGAGCGATGCAGAGGTCGAAGTTGGGGGCTCAAGAAACGTCAAAATGGGCATTTTTGGGGCTTTTCAACATTTGGGGGTTTTTTGGGGGCCCTGAGACGTGCGTTTCAAGAGCAAAACGTTTCGTACGTTTCAGGCCTTCCCGAAACGCGTTTCGGGTCAACTATGCTCTTGGTTGCTCTTTCCTAGAGGGGGTGGCTTTCACTTACATGCTTACATCAATTCAGATTGGGCTGGTGATTTTGATACTCGTCCACAAGTGGTAACTGTTTCTTTCTTGGGTACTCGTGCATTTCCTGGTTAAGCAAGAAATGGTCTACAGTGGCTACCTCTTCATGTGAGGCTGAGGGCAGCCTTCATGACCACAATTGAGTGTATTTGATTGAGGCGTTTGCTGGGTGATCTTCATGCATCATTGGAGGAGCCTACTCCGATCCTCACTGACAGTCAAAGTGCCATGGCAATGGCACGCTTGGTCTTCTGCCCTACACAATAGAATGTGGTAGATCTCTTCACCAAAGCATTACCTCGTCCAAAGTTTGAGGCTTTTCGCAAAGCTTTAAACTTATATCCATTTGGTGATTGATGTTTACCTTGTACATTGTGATATTGTCACTGCAAGGGGCTATTAGAAATATTTATATTTCCTAAGGCGGTGGCCAATGTTATGTAATAAGGAGCTAGGGGCACCTTTTCCCTTCATTAAGTTTTTTCACCCTAACCTCAGTTAGAGGTTGAGTTTGTGGGTGAGTTAGTCACCACACATCTTTTAACCCTAGTTAGGGTTCATTCTAGGGTTCCATCTCTATGACTACCCTAGCTTTGTATTTCATTGTTGCTGCAGCAATTTCATTCGAGCTTGCTTCACCTCCATTCCGTTGCGTTCTCTCACTTCCATTTCCAACAGTTCAATGTCGTCGTCCATTTCTTCCATCGATATGGGATCTCCCGTCTGGAGCAATGATGCCTCGCATTGATCGTGTTTTTGCATTGAATCCCTTGCGATTATAATTGCAATCTCTTTAGAGAATCTGGCTCTGTCCTCTGTGAATGCATGAAGGGGCTTCTCAAGATATGTGGCTATTGTTTTTGTAGATGGGTGACTATGGGGGTACAAAGTAACATGCCTCTAGTTTGACATTCCTCGATTGGTACATAGGAAGAAGCGGGATTTCGTTCACCAAAACGGGGAGGAACTACTGAATATTCTGTTTAGTAACAACTCTAAGGACTTTTGGCGGAGATTTCTAGAGGGACGGTCCCCTTCACCACTCACTGACACTCTAGTCTAGCATAATTATGCATGCACGCTTTATTGATATCCCAAATCAGCCAGCTCTTGACCTCTTACACATACCCCGCCCCACATCCTGCACACTCTTTACTATGGGGGGTGTGAAGGATGCTGTGATGAAACTTCAATGACCGAGCGAAAGATCATGAGGGCCTATGCACTGAATTCATTGCATATGGTTCTAATCTCCTAGTCGGGCCCGACCTCAGCAAAGCTCTTTAATGAAGTTGTTTGTCTGGGGTTCCCACACATCTGGACTGTTAACACTATTTCACCCATCCACAAGGCAGGGGATCCCATGTGTCAGATGTAGAGTGGGCTCAGGTGGTGTGCCTACAGGTTCTTATGCTATCACAGATGATTTGCTGTAAGCTGTGAATCCCTCACCAGATCATTCAGGCTGAGTTTGGGTCGTCTCTACTACAGCTTGATGCATCATTTCACGTTATCACCTACCTATATCAGGTCATGGGGTACAAAGATTGCTCTTGTAGACTAGTAGATTACCGTGTCTAGCATTGTCCTCCTCTATGGCACTATCAGTAGAGATGCTGGTTTGCACACACAGAGAGATGGTTTGAGCGACTGGGACTCCATATGGATAGACTCCCCCCCTTCCAGTATAGCATTGATGCCCCTTTTTTTCCTCTCCTGTTTCATGAGGTCAACCAGGTCATTCGTGAGGATCTTTTGCAGCTTCACACTTTCAAGACCTGGTTGGGACCAGGCGAGCTTCCAATGAAGCTCAGCTTCTACAAGGATCAATGTTTACATATCACAGCGGAGGGTTTTATCGACCCACCAGGATATACGCAGATCCACCTACCCTACTCACTGAGGATCTTTATTTTGGAGTTTCAGGCCTCTTCACATAGACTTCGCATAGAGAGTGGCAGGGTTGAGGGTTAGCCCAGGGAGAGGCGCATATGCACATTATGTGACATACAAGAGATTGAGTCAGAGGAGCATTTCATTTTTCAGATCTCTAGTATACTATGAGATTCGAGGACACTTCTATTGCCTCTTTAGAGACAGTATGGGGATATTGTCCCGCTTTCTCTCCTTTCCAAATCAGAGATGCTTAGCTGCCTTCATTCATGAGGCAGTCAGACACTGTGAGTGTCTACTCCAATCATGGAGACATGAGTAGACCTCCTTGATAGACTCTTCTTAGAGCTCGATCACTGAGTTCTTCCATCCAGACCATGCGGACTCCCAGACCACGAGGCCCCGCCACGATCGTGACACAGAGCCAGCGACACAACAACTGAGACAGAGGGTTGATGCACAGATTACACTTGGGATATTCCTTCCCTATTCAGAGTTGGAGCTCCACCGATAGAGGTCACTGTTAGACACAGAGCTACAACCATGAGACGACACAGGACCACGTCTGCGGTCAGCCACCAACACTCTATCTTTGACTTTATGCCCTCATTACCTCATTCCCCTTGATGCTCTGATGATGAGGATGTTAGTGTTGCGTAGACGATCATCATTCTGACATGACTATGTAGCACTCAACACTTGTCATTTGCATCCTGCATTGGAGTGGATGCTCGTTCACTAGTTCCACCCACACAGCTTGTTTGTATGAGGATTTGTCATAGTCTTATAGACTCATCAGTCTTTCGAAGACTTTAATAAACTGTCTTTCTTTCTTTCCCCTCAGCCATCATTTCTAACCACATGTATTGTTCATGTGGGTTTACTTAAACGATCTTTGCTAATTTTTCCTATGTCATGTTGACGTAGCATTCTATTCCTGTCCTCCTATGTGTGTTTTTGCGTCCCATATTGATGTTTTTGAGAAACCTTGAATTTATGGAGATGGATTGCCCTCATGCTCCCAAGTCTCCAAAGCTTTAAGTATGCCTGTCTCACCTATTTTCTCTTCCAGTGCGATGGCCTTGTCTAAGGTCCATCCTCCCATGTTCCATAGTCTGATCTTGAGGGTCTCGAGATAAGACTAAGGGTCTAGAGAGAGAGAGAGAAAGAAAGAAAGAAAGAAACTATTATTATCATCCTCTGGGGGCATGAAATTGACCCATGGGACCCAATGGAATGTTACAAAAAGTCTCCTTCTTTGAAGAAGGGTGGAATGGACAGCTAGCATGTTGCTACCTGTGTAATACATTGGTCACGGTATGCAAGGACCTTGGTAATGTAGTTGCCCAAGGCTGCGAGGTGAGGATGGGAAAGCAAGCTCTCCAAACTGTTGTGATGCTGCGTGACATTGCTGAAATCTTCTCTCAGATGCTCATATCGCGGACATGTCAAAAGAACATGTGCCTCATTTTCCACTTCATATAAGTTGCATAGCTGGCAGAGTCTTTGTTCCCTTGATACTCCTTCCCATGCTTTTTTCTCCACTTCTAGGGAGTGTGATCGAGTTCGGATGATTGCGATGCTTCTTCTTGCCCTGAGAGAGATAGGTGTGCATATATATTTGTGTGCTTTGTTCTCTTTCTGAGAGTATGTGGTCCAATAGTTGGGGTTGATATTCTCACAATAATACTCATAGTTGAGAGAGAGAGAGAGAGAGAGCATTTTCATTATGGATTGTGATACATGGGTATCTAGGGATTTCCACATGAGATATGGAGGTTTCTAAATGAGAATATGAGATGCTACATTGTAATGTTTATGTGGTTGCCAATGTGCAGGTTATGTTTGCAATGCACTTAACTATAAGCACAACATCAATTGTATATCCAATATATATCATACACAGGTAAAACTACTTAATTTTGAATTCTTGTATGGGGTTGTGGTAAATGGAATGTCTTTCAAAGTTGAAGGTGCGTTGAGGTTGTAGAGGCTTTAAATATTTTGATAGATTTCTTGTCATGATACAATATGATAGATTGTTGATGCAATAAAATATAGTTGATTTTTTCACTGCTTAAAAGGAATGCAAAGAAATGAAGATATAGGTGCTCTTTTGCTATTGTTATCTATAAAGGAATCTCACACAAAAGCCATACCTTGCTTCACCTTTGACTTTGAGTGCAATTTTGATTGTCTTCGGCCATTCCAACATTATCAGCCATCTTGACTTTGCCAATTGTGTTGGTTATTTTGATTATTCGTACGATCTGTCTTTCTAGGTCATATTGTGTTTTGTTTTGGCAAGACATTTCACGTGAGGAAAGGAGAAGGTTTGTGGCCACAAGGCCAGTTGGCAAGATCGGGCATAGGTGGTGTATAATGACCAATTGGAAGGATTGGCCCATTGGTTGCTTGAGGGATTCACACCATAGGCGGACATCAGGATGTGATAAGAAATCAAAGAGAAGTTTTTTCCAAAAGGGTAACTAAGGCACTATTGACCACTTGCCTAGAGGATTCCCCATTTGGTATGAAGGCATTAATCAATCAAGGACACAGGAGATAAGGAAAGGATCTTGGCACCATAGTAGTAGCTAGCCAAAGACGCTCATCAAAGATGGACATTGGATGAGTGAAAGAGGAGACCACGGGTGCTTTGGAACTATCAAGGGGAGATATAAGTAGCCATTAAGTGCTTTTGCAGTTAGGGCTGCCGAGGTAGACGTATCTACACCAGTGCCAAGTCAACTCCGTTGAGAAAGGCTACATCACAACTTAGGCCCTTTTTAGCATAATGTTTTTCGTAGTGATACTCATCACACAAGATTGAGGGGTCAAGGTGGGGACCCCCACCAAAAGTTTTGTATATTAGCAACACACAACCTAGTTCAATAGACAGTGCAAGACTCAACATACAAGCATACTGGTTGCTCAACAAGGGTGATAATGCCCTGAATAAAAGTCTTCTGTCCCTGGGCCACAACTTCCATACCTTCTAGAGAAAGAAACTTCAGCATGCCACCATATCAGACCTCTTTTTCAAGTAATGATTGGAAGAAGGGGCTGTAATCTGATACAAGAGAAGTTGTTTGCCTCACATATCTTCAAGAGGTCACAAGCACATTACTCTGAGAAAAATTTGCCAGACTTTCACCATTGAAACCTTCAGTTCTACATGTAGCCACAGTAGACAGCCTTGGAGAAGCAGTCAAAGAGAAGGGTTGAATTATGAGTGAGTGTACTGCAAAGTTCCTCTGTTCTACAGGCTGGAATGAAAAACGGGATGTCTACTATGATTCAAAGCTGGATAGGCAGGGAGAGTGTACAGCAAGATATCCTCCAAGAGTTTACATCAAGATATATCCTCCAAAAGTTGAAGCCCCATCAAGTAGCGGTGAACTGTAAATATTAAACCATGATTAGAACATAGACAAACTGAATTTGATATAGGGACCTAGTGACAGATAAAATTGGGCTCCAGTCCTTAACACCTCAATCACCCTATAAAATGGTGCCTAGAAGTGCAAAGATTTGAGAGGGCTTCACTTGCATATGGCATTAGCCTATAACCCATGCTTACCTTTTGCCACACTGTGGCTGTGTTGCTTTGCCATCAATTCTAAGTACTGGCTCATACCAAAGCCATACTTCATGGACATGCTATTCCTGTTTTAAGGTAAAACATTTGAGCCCTTTTCTATTGGCTTTGGAAAAACCATTGCGTGGATCAATTTTGGCTCTCCTTTTGCTCTTCAACGAAAAAGAATCTTAAAGTACTTAGTACGTTGTAGTGGGTCTTTTACCCCTTCACATTGTGCCTAGCTTCGCAGTTGCTTTTGTATTAGCTTCATCATAGAGCCTTGATGGCATGCCTTAGATCCTTTAAAAGCGAATAACTCCATATTGTAACAGAGATTCCAAGGTTTCCAGCTTCTCCCCTTGATCGTCTTAACCAAGAATATATGTTAAGGTTTCCTCTTTGAATGGAGAGTCTAAAGAATAGGTCTCTTTGCAGCATAAGACGCGGACAAGCTCACAGTGGGAACTGTCTCGTTTAGCTCGTCATTGAAGCCACAACCACAACATGGTCCTTGTGTCAACCCCCTAGCATTTCTTTCAAGGATGCCTTCATCTAGTCCTTGATCTTAGGGAGCAACCGACAAAGGTGCCAAGGTGATGGCGGGTGGGAACTTCAATATATTGCTCATGAATGAATGTGATTGTGTGGTCTTGTCGGCAGACTTTCTTCTTGAACCCTGACTTCTCGATTAAAGCTTTTTGGGGCCATGGGTGTTGGTCTTGACTTGTCTCCATTCTTGTCATCAGCATGTCTTAGGTCTCATGCACATCCCCCCCCCCTTCCCTCCCCCTTCCTTTAAGGCTGTCAAGTACTCCGTGACAGTGTCTCTCAGACCAAAAGCCTCGATCTTCCAAATTGTGTACTTTGAAACTGATGGAAAGCGGATCGTATGGATTTTCAGCTTCTTTGTAAATCCGGTTGAAAGTTGTCTCAACTATTAAGTAGATAATGTCTCAAGGTATCCCTTGATGCAGATGGAGTTGGTCACGAACATCTTTATAATAGCAAATTTTTCCACACCCATACCAAACTATCAGTTTGGTGGCTTCATTTTTGTTGAGTAGATAGCAAGGACACTGAAAACTAAAACAAAGTTGTACTGTAGGAATGAATAGAATGCAAGGACAAAGTACAACCATAATACCCTATCTTACCCCGGACTAGTGGTAGTACCATACTCCATTAGCTGCTCCCTCCCTTACTCTATCGTGCATCGGTCTGGGTCCCGTCTTCACCGGTAGGTCTTTACACCTTGTAGCGTGCAATAAAGGGGATTTTTTTTTTTTCTAGGAATCAAGAGGTTCAAGTCAGTTATTGAAAACCCTCATCGTTTATGGTCCCAGACAAGATCCGGTAACAACACCATGAGCACCAGTGAGCAGTCTAACATAGGGGGAAAGGTTCAGTGCCTCAACCACCACGACTACCCTCCCACAGACTCCTGCAGACACTTCCATGTCTGCTATGACAGCCATGTTGCAGGCTATGATGCAGATGCAGCAACAACAGTCCGAGGCTCTCTTTGTTGCATGACCCAGTTTCAAGAGATGCGGGAAGATCGTGTGCAGGCCGCCAGAGAGCGCGAAAGACTCACTCGAGAGGCAAAAGAAGAATGCGATTAGGAGGTTTTGGAAGCAAAAGAAGAACGCGATTGGGAAGCTGGAGAAGCTGAAAGGGCAGCTCGGGAGGCAAAAGACGAACGTAATAGAGAGGCTCGGGAAGCCAAGGAACTCTGGGACCGCGAGGCTCAGGAGGCTAAGGAACTCCAATAACTTACCACTCGAGAAAAGAAGGAAGAACAGGACCGGCAGCTTCTCATTTTTCGACTCCGACCAGCGGGGGGAGAAATGGAGAGACTTCCACCTCTGGCCAAGCCTCCTCCCCGAGGAAGCTCAACTTCACACGGTATGATTGTAAGCAGGAACCCTTAGTGTTGACTTTGTGGCTCAACCAGTTTGAAAGTTATTTTCCGGTGATGACTACGAAGGAGGACGAGGTGGTGTATCCTAGCATCCATGCACCTCACAAGCGAGGCGATCACCTGGTGGCTCAAGTGGCAAAAAGGCCACTATGATGCAAACAAGGAGACACCTTTCTACAGCTGGACGGAATTCGTTAAAGATCTTCGATCACGGTTCCTACCACCACAGTACGTGGACATGTTTTAGAGTCGATTCTACGAGCTACACCAGGGAGACATCGAGTCAGTGAATCAGTATGCCAATAAATTCACGCAAGTGTTCATACAGTTGCAGATGGAGGACAGTCAAAAGATGAGCGAATTCCTTTATGGGCTGCGATCAGGCATCTAGTAGTACATTCATAGTTTTCGGCCATGAGACTATGAGTGTGTATATGAGTTTGCTCAGAACCTTGAGCTCATGCACAAGGGTCAAGGACCCAAACAAGCCAAGAGTAAGAAGGCCCCAAATTCCCCTGCTATCGATGGAGGGAAGAAGGCCCGCATGGGGCAATAGAAGAACTGGCCAGCAAAAGACAGCAACGGCTATGGAGGTACTTGGATGCAGCCACCCGAGTGACCTATGCTAGAGAGAACCGCTGCTTCTTTTGCCATGTGTAATGAAGGGGAAAAAGAGGCCAAGTTAGAGGCCCTTTAGGTGGAAAATGTGGAGGGACTATATAAGTCTCCATCCACCCACTACTATGTCCCTTTTTTGATGTGACATCTAATCCTATCTACTCTCCCTCCTCCTTCTTGCTTCCTGTTTCCTACGCTCACACTCTCTCTCTCCTCCCTCTCTCTATGTCTCTATCCCCTCATCCTTCTGTCTCTTCCTCTCTCTTTCCCCTTTCCCCTCTCTTCTCCTCCCTCCCTTTTGCTATTCTATCCCCATCTCCAAATCTGCCCCTTTCCCCTTCACTACATTGGTATCAGAGCCCCGACTCTAGCACCCTTGCTTGCTACGCTATCGCCAACGGTGCACAACAGAACCACACGAGCTTTCAAGGCTTGGAGAACTCTCAGTTACATCCTGTCGCAGACAACCAACGTTTGGCCTTCAACGACATTCTCAACGATGCAGCACCATCCCTGGCCTTCAACGACATTCTCAACGAAGCTACCGTTCTCAACAATGACTCCATGCATCACCTTGACCTCCAATGTTTGTGCTCCAACGACGACTCCATGCATCACCTTCAACTGTAGTAGCATCCAAACCCGGCCTTGGATTGACCTTGGCCACCGCACTTGCCATGTTTCCCGCCAGCCTTTTGCCTTCCATCCCACTGCCCTTCCCCCTTTCATTTTCCTTCCATTCGCTGCCTTCTGTGAGCCCGTACGTGACTGCAAGCCCGTCGCTTCCATCGTTGTTGCTCATCCCGTTGTCCACGCCATGCCACGCTCGCCAGCCCGTCGCGGGTCGCGTGCTTATCTCCTGGTTCACAGTTGTGCCGTCACCGTCGCCCCACCATCCGTGCGCCACTTGTCACTACGCCCTCACTGCCTTGCACAAACCTTAGCCTTGCATTAATTAATTGCCAGGTTAGATTGTAACCAGGGTTAGTTTAGTTAGTGGGTTAGGTTTGGGATTAGTTAGTTTGGCTCTAGGTTAGGTTAGTACTAACTAAGGTTAAAGGATGGGTTCGGTTGGTCTAAGACAGTTCCCTAATAAACCTAAAGGTCTTAGGTTAGGGCTGTCCTAACTGTCCTAGGTAACTTAGGTCTCCCCCCCCTACAAAAAAAAAAGGGTCCACTTTTCAGCTTCCTTCTGGGGGCCTTTCACAGCCCGTTTAGAGCCATTTTGGCTCTGTTTTGAAGCTTCTTCACCGACCCTTCTTCCGATCCTCTCCATCAACATTTTTGTGTTTCCACGCACTATCTCTGGTGCTCATTACGCAGGGTTTTGTTATCCATTTCTCCTTGCCTACATTCGAGTTCTCTCCAGGGCCAGTCACCATGGCACCGCAACATGTCCCTCGTGATATATCGCATGACACTGATGAGAGTACGGGGTATGACGTTGAGTCGAAGCCTAAGTTTGCTGAGTGGACTAACAAGAAATCTGCAGCAGCACCATTTCCTCGCTTTCCTACTGTCTTGGGTAGTAAGACGCCATATGCCAGGCCTTACAGGTATCCTGATGCCAAGCCTGGAGGCAAGCCTACTGCTGGAAATGAGTGGGCTGAGATAAAACAACATACGCGGGCAATAATGGACAGCAGAAAGAATGCCAACTTATGTTTTAAATGTGGTGAGAAATGGACTCCTGAGCACAGGAATGTGTGCAAGATGCGCAACAATGATACTACCAAGCTCAACATGATCAATGACCTCTCAGATGACAAGGAATTGTTTGATGCCCCAAGGATGAGATGGCAAATACACATGATGCAGATGAGGCTCCTGACAATGGAGCCACGAAGGGCACTGACTTTCCTTTTGATCCTGGTGGTGCTACTGTGCACGACACTCATGCTTCGCATTCATATGAGATTTCGCCCACTGGTGGCATGAGAGGCGGTAGGCCCACACTCTTTTCTGTGGAGCATCACTATGCGATACCTTTTTATGCATGTGAAGATGCAGGTGGTAATGCTCCTATGAACGAGGAGGTTTATTGGGATGCCCATCCAACACTTTATACTATTTCCATGGGTGCCAAAAGTGCTGATACTATCAGATTAACAGGGATGATTAATGGCAGGATTGTGCATGTGTTGGTGGACAGCGGTAGCACCCACAGTTTTGTTAACTGCAAGACCTTACAGAGGGTGGGACTGATTGCTACTGAGATAGACCATGGGCTGAGAGTAGAAGTGGCCAAATGGACAGCATATGATTAGTAGATCTTGTTGCCAAGATGCAAGGATTAAGTTCTCTGATGACTATACATTTGCAGGTGATCTCATGGCAGTTGACATGGGCCCAATAGATGTTGTCCTGGGCTGTGATTGGTTGCAATCACTAGGCAAAATCAGCATGGATTTCAATGCCTTAGCACTCAGCTTTGTCCACAGGGATGGATCAGTTACATTGCATGGTATTGCAACTCCTAAATTGCAGGTCATTTCAGCAAGGCAGTTGGCCAGAGAGATCAAGAGAGGCAGCGCCATCTATGCATTAAATGTGTCAATAACTAAGGAGGGTGGCACTCCCTGTGTTGATGATTGTGATATGCAGAGATTGCTCTCAGAGTTTGCAGATGTGTTTGCTGATTTGCCATCACAGTTGCCTCCAAGAAGAGATGTAGATCATGCCATAGTCCTAGAACTTGGCAGTAAGCCAATCAATAAGGCCCCATACCGACTCTCTAAGGTAGAATGGGAGGAAGTGGCAACTCAAGTGAGGGACTTACTTCAGAAGAGTTTCATCACTCATAGCACTTCTCCTTTTGCATTCCTTGTGCTCCTGGTGAAGAAGAAGGATGGTTCTTACCATATGTGCATTGACTACAGAGACATGAATGAGGTCACCATCAAGAACAGGTTTCCAATCCCCACAGGATAGATGACTTGTTGGATGAACTCAAGGGTGCTCAGTTTTTCACTAAGATTGATTTGAGGTCCGGCTATCATCAGATTAGAATGAAAGATGGGGATGAGCACAAGATAGCCTTTCGCACAGAGAGGGGACTGTATGAGTTCAAGGTGATGCCTTTTGGATTGACCAATGCACTAGGTACCTTCCAGGCACTCATGAACAAGATTTTGCAGCCTCTCCTTTTCAAATATGTGCTGGTATTTTTTTATGACATCCTCATTTACAACAAGGATAAGCAAGAGCACATCAGACATGTCAAGCAAGTGCTGGAAATTTCGAGGTTGCATCAGCTTTATGCTAAAGCCAGCAAATGCACTTTTATGGCACAAGAGGTTGAGTATCTTGGTCACATTGTGAGCAAGGATGGCATTCGAGTGCATCGTGCAAAGGTGAAATGCATTGAGGATTGGTCGCGGCCACGCAACCCTACTCAGTTGAGGGGATTTCTAGGTCTTGGTTCCTTCTACAGGCGCTTTATTCGCAAGTTTGCTAAGCAGGCAGCCCCTCTGACAGACCTTTTGAAGAAGGATGCTTTTATGTGGTCTACAAATGCACAGTGCAGCTTTGAAGACCTGAAATTTGCCCTCACTCATGCTCCTGTGTTGGTATGCCCTGATTTTTCACGTACTTTTATTGTGGAGGTAGATGCCAGTGGCAAAGGATTAGGGGCTGTGCTAAGACAGGAACACGGGGTAATTGCTTTTGAAAGTAGGAAATTGGATGCCAAGGAACTAGATTATCATGTGTATGATCAGGAAATGTTGGCTATCCTCCATGCTTTCGAAAAATGCCACCACTACCTGTACGGTAGCAAAATCAAGGTTAAGACAAATCATAAGACACTCAGGTATTTCCTTACGGAGCCCTACTTGTCAATGAAGCAGAAGAGGTGGTTGGCTAAGGTTCAGTCTTATGATTTTGACATCGAGTACAGGAAGGGGAAAGAAAACGTGGTTGCAGATGCCTTATCACGTATTTGGGCTTGCAGCTTGTTTGCCATTTCTACTATCTACCAGGAGTGGATTCATGGTATTCAGGAAGAATACATGCAGGATTCTAAGGTAGCTTTCATATTTGTGGAGTTACTAAGGCCATCGAACTAGAGGCATGCTGAATTTAAGCTGCATAATGGGCTGTTATGGGGCAAGGACAGAAATTATTTGGTGCCAGATTCAAAGTACCGACCGCTGGTCTTACAGGAAATGCACTCATCTCCTATGGTAGGGCATGCGGGTATTACTAACACATATGAAAAGGTTAAGCAGAGCTTTATCTGGGATGGCTTATGGTGGGATGTAGTTAAATTTGTTAGTGAATGTTTGCCCTGCCAGCAAAATAAAGTGGACAGCCGGTTACCCGTGGGTCTCTTGCAGCCATTACCTATTCCAGAAGGCAAATGGACTCACATTGCTATGGATTTCATCATAGGGTTGCCTTCCACAGAGCGGGGATGGGATAGCATTTTTGTGGTGGTTGACAGAATGACAAAGCAGGCCCATTTCATACCCACTAAGACCCGTTATTCAGCATCACAGGTTACTTGGCAATTCATCGAGCATGTTTTTAAGCATCGTGGTTTACCTCGGGAGATTGTGAGCGACAGAGATGCAAAATTTATGGGTCACTTTTGGCAGGAATTATTTACAGCAGTGGGTACTTCTCTTACACCTAGCACTGCTTACCACCCTGAGACGGATGGACAGTCAGAAAGGGTGAACAAATGGCTGGAGGAGTATTTGAGGCATTTCTGTCATGACACACAGAAGTCTTGGGATAAGTGGTTGGCACTTGCTGAATTTTGTTACAACAGTACCAAGCACATCTCTATTGGCATGAGCCCGTTCGAGGCTATGTATGGATGCACAGTGGGTATGCCATCTTTAGTTGCAGACATGGATGTGAAAAATCAGCAAGCAAAAAATGACTTGGAGAGTATGGATGCCCTTCTGCCATTGGCTAAAAAGAATATGCAGGATGCCTAAGCCAAGTAGAAGAAGTATGTAGGTGAACACGAGGTACTTGCCTTTTGAAGAAGGGGATTATATGCACTTACGCCTCCATAAGAACCGTTATGCCTCGCTGAAGGGTAACAGCAACACAAAGCTTGCTCATAGGTATTACGGTCCCTACAGGATCATCTGCAAAGTTGGCGAGGTGGCGTATGAGTTGGAGCTACCTAGGACCTCCAAGATTCATAATGTTTTCCATGTGTCCTTGCTGAAGCCACATGTCGGACAGCATGTCGAAGTCCTTCCTGAGCTACCACCTATGGATGAGGAGGGCCACATACTCTATGTTCTGGAGCGCATCATGGGTTTTAGGGATCACGTACTCCGAAACAAAGTCCACCAAGTATCTTATCAGTGGTAGGGACTCCCTGAGGATGAGAACTCATGGCGTCCAGAGAGCATTGTCCAGGACAATCCCTATCTCCTACCGGGCTGATTATTATTTGCTGTTTGCTGCAGCTATTTAACAGCCCGCATATGAAATTTTGAGGGCAAAATTCTATGGGAAGGGATGGCTGTAATGAAGGGGAAAAAGAGGCCAAGCTAGAGGTCCTTTAGGTGGAAAATGTGGAGGGACTATATAAGTCTCCATCCACTTGCTACTATGTATCTTTTTTGATGTGACATCGAATCCTATCTACTCTCCTTGTTTGGCCTCTACATCGACCTACCTTGTTTGGCCTCTACATCGACGAGAGCTCGAGACAATGATGCAGGCATAGGGTGGGGTAGGTTGCTCTCTTGCGAGCACATTGATCCGGATATTGGTTTACGTAGATGACGTGGCTCTCTTGTCTTCCTCAGCAGAGGGGTTCCAGAGACAGCTTTACGCACTACAATCCTTTTGTGAGTCTCATGATTTGAAGGTCAACTTGGATAAAACCAAGGTTATGATCTTCAATACATCTCGAGCCGTCATGCGCGCGGTGAGCATTTTACATTTGATGGGTCCCCTGTTGAGGTAGTTTCATCGTACACCTATCTTGGGGTCGTCTTTTCTGGACCCATCTTCACTATGAGACCCACGATGCATGCATGTCCGAGTAGAGGATATGCTTCATTGGCTAGACTAGAGAGGAGACTAGAGAGGCAGTGCTTCCGCTCTCACTTTCAGGATCCACAGACCAAAGGGTTGCTTTTTGACTCCTTGGTCCGCCCAGCAGGGATGTATGGCAGTCCATGCTGGGGGCTAGACTTGTCGGATACAAAGTGGGCCAGGGTGGAGTGGCTACAAGTTCTCATATTATCAAGGATGATTCGTGGTAAGCCATCCGTCCCTCACCAAATCATCCGGGCAGAGTTTGGGTCACCCCCATTACAGCTAGATGCTGCAATTCAGGTCATCATCTATCTGTACCGAGTCAGGGAGTATGGGGATTACACATCCGAAGTAGCAGGATACCATGGCTAACACTGTCCTCTTCTATGGCACTTGCAACAGGGGGAGACCAGAGATGCTGGTATGCACACACATAGAGATGGTTTGCAAGACTAGGGCTCCACATGGACTGACTGCCTCCTTTCTAGTACAGCATGGAAGTACAGCATGGATGCTCCTTTCTCTCCTCTCCTATCACACGAGGTCAACTAGGTTATCCATGAGGATCTACTATAGCTATACACATTCTGGACTTGGTTTGGCCCGAGTGATCTTCCAGTGAAGCTGGGCTTCTACAAAGATCACTTCTTACATATCATAGCAGAGGGTTTCATTGATCCACTAGGATACATGCAGATTCACCTACCCCACTCGCTGAGAATCTCTCTTGGGTAGTTCCAGATCTCTTCTCATAGACTTTGTATCGAGAGCGGCAGAGCAAAGCGGTAACCCAAGGAGAGGCGCATATGCACACTGTGTGACATGCAGGAGGTTGAGATAGAGGGGCATTTCATATTGAAATGCCTTGTTTACTATGAGATCCGTGGGCGTTTCTACTGCCTCTTCAGAGATAGTTATGGGGTCTTGGCTCGTTTCCTCTCCTACCCAGACATGCGATGCTTGGCCGGTTTCATTCATGAGGTGCTCAGACACGGAGATAGGATACTCTGAGCATGGAGACGGGAGCAGACTTCTCCCCCAACTGATACCTCTCAGAGCTCTATCACGGAGTTCTTTCAGCCAAATCACATAGATTCCCACGAGGCGAGACCTCAACGTGACCGTGACCCAGAGCATGTGACCCAATAGCTCAGATAGAGGGTTGACTCACATATCATACTTGGGGACATCCCCTCCTTGTTCAGTGTTGGAGCCAACCGACGGGGGTCACAATGGCCTTGGTTAGACACAGAGCTACGACCAGGAGACGTACCAGGACTGCACCCTTGGGGGGGAGACATCGCTCTATTGCTTACCTCATGCCTCCACCTCCACAGCCTCATCCATCTTGATGTCCTACTACTGTTGATGATGATGATGATGGTTATGATGATGTCGATGATGATGCTGAGATTGATTGATATATACAATCAAGATATGACTATGTTGTACTTAGGATTTAGTACTACCATTTTGCATTTTTTGCATTCTGCATTGGTGTGGATGCTCGTTTAGTAGCTCCACTGCCACAGCTCATTGTATCAGGTTTTTCACAGTCTCATAGACCCATTGGTCTTCCGAAGACTTTAATAAACGTTCTTTCTTTCTTTCTTTCCTCCTCCTCTCTCTTTGCCCTTTCCCCTCTCTTCTCCTCCCTCCCTTCTGCTATTCTATCCCCATCTCCAAATCTGCCCCTTTTCCCTTCACTACACCATGAACAGGGGCACAAAAAATGGGAGAACCAGCAAAGTAACTGGATCTATGTCAAGTGGTTCTTCTACAGCTTTGACTCTGGCCAAGACAACCTCAGTGGTTATAGAGGAGATCGAAGAAGATCAGCAAAAGGGGGACTCTCACTGGTTTCCCCCATGTTCCAGTTTGACGGAACGATCGGTGGCCAGAAATTCCTCATCCTCGCAGATTTTGGTAGTTTCGAGGACATCATTTCTACCAAAGCTGCTCAGTGAGCCAGGTTGTCTCTCACCCCGTCTAATACCATCGCCCTGAATGGGGCATTCATAGGGCAGCAATCGGAGAGCAATAAGGTGGCCTCAGGAGCCACTCTAAAGATAGGAGGATGGGCGGAGACTCGTACTTTCAGGAGCGAACCAACTCAAGGAGTGGACATCATCTTAGGAGCCCGATGGTGGCACCAGTTCAAAGCTCGCCTAGACTATCAGAACCAGGGTTTGGACCTTGAAATTCCAGATCACGGGGATAAGTTCATTGCTTGTTGGCTCAAAGCCACACTTTCCCTTGCTCTTTGATTTCTGCAATCCAGATGGCACACAAGATTCGTAAGGGAGGAGAGGCATATATTATCTATGTCAACACGACCAATATAGAAGCTCCATCTGAGACTCCCTAGCAAGAAGGTTTGCTTCAGCAATACCATGACATTTTCCTGACATCGAGCTTGTCTCCAGCCTTACCACACAGGCGGCCAGAGGACCATCGTATTGAGATTTTACCTAGATCATCGCCTCCTAGCAAGCATCCTTATCGTCTCAGCAAGGCGATGGAGGAGGAGCTTGAGCAGCAGCTGGAGGAGTTGTTATGCAATGGCTTCATCCGCCCCAGTAACTCACCGTACGTAGCTCTGATCCTCTTCATCAAGAAGGACAATTCAGCTCAGATGTGTGTGGACTACCATGCACTGAACAAGCTGACCATCAAGAGCAGGCTCCCCCTGCCAAGATCGACTACATCTTGGAGCACCTAAATGGAACCAAGATGTTCTCAAAAATTGATTTGAAGAGTGGGTACCATTAGATCCGTATTCATGAGCGGGATATTCAGACGATGGCATTCCGCATATAGAAAGCCTAGCATGAGTTCGTGGTGATGCCCTTCGGTCTCACAAGGGCACCCTCATCCTTCAACCATATGATGCTCCGGATCTTCAAATCATTGGTAAAGCCGGAGGCATACCCATTGTCATGGGGATGTGAATTTCATTATGCAACTAAACCCGTGGACATTTTGGTCGTGAGGGACTGGCCTAGAGGAACTGCCAACTTCCTAGAAGTCCCTAGTCTAGTTTGAAGTGTTAGGCCCAAATGCTAGGTCAAGGCAAGGCTAACATGGGTCTAATTGTTGGGGGCCCAAGGAAAACCAATGTTTTTATTGGTAAAAGAGGGGTAGGACTTTAATGTGGGGGCAAGCCAATTGTTTCATTGGTTTGGAGGGTTAGAGTATTAATGAGGGGGCCATGTGGCAGCCCCTCATGCACTACCCACCACCTCCCTCTTCCTCTCTCCTCTTGCAAGCATTATGGGATGAAAAACAAAACGTTCTTTTAAAAGGTTTTGGGACTGGGCACGCATTCCAAAGCAGATCCTTTGACTGGATTCTTACTGTTTTCACTCCCTCCAAGGCGCCCGTACAAGCTGTATGGACTGCCAGGCTGTTGTATGGGATCCATACAGTCTGTACGGATCGTTTGAGGCTGTACGAACGACAATAATGCTGATGTACGGATGACTTCAATGCTGCTGCTTCTGGCTGTACGGATGATATTAATGCTGCTGCTCGCTGTACAGATGATATTAATGCTGTTGCTGCTGCATGGACAGTAAAGGCTGCTGTATGAACTGCTTGGGCATACTCTTCAAAGGCTTGTTCACGCATTCCGAGGACAGGCTGCCGGTTGCTGGTGGACCTTGCCATGGCAAACTAGGTCCTTCTCTGTTGCCCTGGCCTCTTCATCAATGAGGCTTGCTCTTCTCTCATTTCTCAGCTCCCAGTTTCCTTTCTCTCTCTTTCTCTGTTTTTCTTGCTTGGAAGCCATCTGTATTTTGTTGGGGGCCGAGACAGGGGATAGGTGCAGGAAAGAGCTTGCCCCTCTTCCATGGACAGCGGGTATGGATAGTCTGACTGCCTTTTCTTTTGCATTTGCTATCTTGGAAGCTTGTTGCTTTGAATTCCGTGGTTTGGAGTTCTTTTAGGGCATTACCGGCTGTAGGCAGATACCCAGTCACAGAGGGTATGCCTGGTTGGTGCCAGAGGGACAATGTGCTGCATTTTTATGCCTTGAGGCCATTTGAGCATTTGTTTTGGACTTGTAGAATGGAATGCCACTACAAATATAGTGGAAATGCCTTAGCCTTGCCTTGGCAGTTGGGTGCTAGTGTGCACTGGAATTGTAGGCCATCTTCTGATGGTTCTAGTGATGTTGTATAGGCCATGGTATGTGCCTTGTAGGCATAAATAAAGGCACTTGTAGTGTTAGTGCCTTTTAGGCCACATAGGACACTTAGTCCTATGTGACACCTAGGACACTTAGTCGTAGGTCTAGGTACTTGTACTTTGTACTTCTCTTTTTCCTATTATCCTAGTTTTGACGTGACGGCTAATCTATCGACTCTTTTGCAACCTGCATTCTCTCTCTTTCATTCAATCCTGTAGTGGTATCAGAGCGGGGCTTGACTCGTCTTCTCCTGCACCTGGACTCACATCAGCTCTCTTCAACTTCACTGCCCTTCATTTTTACAGTCATACGGTACGATGACTGTACCTATAGCCTGCTCTGTACTTACTTAGCTGTACAGCCGTACAGCTCTGTACTTGCGCTGCCGCACAGGTCTGTACTTGCATTCCATACGTTGCACCTACAGTGTACGCCGTACCTGATCCGTACACAATACTTATTATGTACATGCATCGTACGACCGTACGGTTCCATACTGCTCCGCTACATACCTACACCGTACAACCTACACACAGGATCTGCATTGCCGTACAACAGGCGTCGTACCCATTTCATATTGCTTTACATACCTTCGTCGTACATTTCGTACAACCGTACATGCACTCTGTACAGGCACAATACATGTTCAGTACCTGCTCTCGTACAGGCATTGTACATGTTTTTGTACTGTACTTCTGTACATTCACTGTACAGCGCTCCGTACAATGTATCAGATCCGTACAGCTTGTACCTGCACCAAGTATTGTGTACAGTTTCACATGTGTGAAACTGTTGTCAGAATCCGTACTAGCTAACATTGGCTGTGAATCCGGACATTGGCAATTCTTGGGGCTTCCAATTCTTTTCACCTTCTTTGGTTGCAATTTCTTGCAAGAACATTGGGGCTTTCGAGTTTGGTCTGCAATCTCTTGTTTGTTTTCAGTACATTGGGTCAGATTGCAGGACATTGAGTCACTTTTGCAGGACTTTGAGTCAGATTTGCATACATTGGGTTACATTTGCAAAAATTTCAGCAAAATTTGGGGCTTTTGTGCATTTGCTCTCTTTTTGGCCTATCTGCCCTCAATAAATTTGGGGCTTTTGCCAAATTTGCTGTTTTTGTAGTGAACATTGCCTGCCACAATCACATTTGGGTCAAATCTGCATTTGCCCTTTGATTTGGGTCGGAAATTTGCAGATATTTGCTGTCATTTTTGGACAGCCAGTTTTTTGCAGTGATAGCCTTGAGGCTTTTGGGTTTTCAGGTCTCTTTCAGGGTATCACATTTGCTATGGCTGGGAATAATCAAGATCTATTTGGCGTTCTTCGTGAAGATGATAAGTTGGATGGCACCAACTATCCGATGTGGTCTTATCTCATGAAGCATATTCTTGTTGCAAAGCATTTGTGGAATATTGTTTCTGGGGCTGATCCGAGGCCAGCCAATGCTACAGTGGTTGCCTCTACTGCTGGTCCCTCTGTAGGCGGTACTCCTCCTGATGCCTCTTCCTCTAGCACTCCTGCTGTTGCTCTTCCAACTCAAGAGCAGTCAAGATGGGATGCAAGAGATGCAAATGCACATTCATGTATTGCTTTATCATGCAAGAGAATCATTATTCCACACATCCGGTCTTGCAGGACAGCAAAGGATGCTTGGGATAAATTGGCTTCTCTCAATCCGATTCGCAATGAAGCTCGTGTTGCATATTTGAAAAGGCAATTACAGGAAGTCAGTATGAATGAAGGTGACTCTATGGATGCATACCTGACAAAGGTCAAGAACCTCATGGAACAGCTTGCCAACATTGATGAGGTGGTGCCAAATTCACAGCTTGTCAGTACTGTGAAGATAGTGGGAGAGAGGGAAGGAGTCTCACTTGCGGCTTTCTCACATACACAATGGGGGAATACACACATAGGTGGAGGCTGAAAACAATTTTCCTCTTCTTGGTTGTGAAAGCCAAAAGAACTCTAGTACAAAGAAATAGAAGAACCCTATATGTGGGTCTCAAACCAAACTCAACTAACTAAGGTGGCATACTAACTGAGCCACAAACTAGAGTAGATAAGGATAACTGTCATCCAGCTATTATTCGTGGGCGGTGTACCAACTGCATCTGCAGCTAACAAGTCGGTGACATAAATGCACAACGGTCACCCTGGCATATCGCGAGTGGAGCTCGATATCTCAACAAGTACCACATTGAATGTGCCAGATACATATCAAGGGTTTACTACAACCCTTCGATTAGTGGTCATGGGTAATCCAGACCACTATTCTTTTGATCAGCTAGTTACTTTGCTTTCCAGGAAGAGCAAAGTAGAGCTAATAGACAAGCCATTATTCCTTATCATGCATTTGCTTCACAGCAGACAGGAAGAGGCAAGGCTTCCAAGCCTATGTGCAAGCCAAAATTTGCACATAGCAGCTGCAATTCCTCCCATGCATCTAAAAATACAGCAGATAAGTCAAAGAAGAAAAGATGCAACTATTGTCGCAAGCCTGGACACGACATTTCAGAATGTAGGAAGCGCATTGCTTCAGAGAAAAAGAAAGCAGGATTGACTGTTAATGTGAGGAGATGGTGAGTGAGAGAGAGCAAGAGAGAGTGAGAGCTGGAAGCTTGGAAGCTGAAAGCTGAGTTGCAATAGAAGAGTGTGTAAGAGTACAACACAATGAGTGAGAGATAAGGTTTTGTCCTAGTGACAAAACCTTAGTAGTCACTAACCATAGTTAGTGAACTAACTGCGGTTAGGGGGAAAAACCTCTTAAAGAGGGAAAAAAGCCCCTAACTAGCTTATTATATTACATTGGTCACTGCTGAATTATATCTATAATTCTAACACCCCCTGCAGTGCCAATGTCATGTACAAGGTTGATCAATCACCAAACGGATATAAGTTAAGGGCACTGCGGAATGCCTCAAACTTTTCACGTGGTAGTGCTTTGGTGAAAATATTTGCAACGTTGTCATGTGTGGACACAAAGATCATACTGATCTCTCCTGCATGCAACTTCTCTCTGACGTAGTGATAGTGAACCTCAATGTGCTTCGTGCGAGCATGAAACACTGGATTCTTTGCCACTGCAATAGCACTCTGACTATCAGTGAGAATTGGAGAAGGACCCTCCAAAGACAGATGAAGATCAGCAAATAGACGGTAGCAGCCAGACACATTCAACTGTTGCTGTGAAAGCTGCCCTGTACTCAGCTTCACATGATGAGGTAGCCACTGTAGATTGTTTCTTGCTCAGCTAGGAAATGCAAGATTTACCCAAAAAGAAACAATTGCCACTAGTGGACTGCCTAGTGTCATAATCACCAACCCAATCTGAATCACTGTAGGCATGCATCTGCAAGTCACCCCCCCTGGGAAATAGCAAGCCAAAAGACTTTGTGCCCTGCAAATAACGGAAGATGCGCTTAACTGCCTACCAATGCATAGTTTTTGGGCTGTGCATGTACCTGCTCACCTGAGATACTGCAAACTAAATATCAGGTCTAGTGTTGCAGAGATATATGAGGCATCCAACAGCCTGACTGTAAAGTGTGGCATCAACTGATTCTCCTGCATCATGCATTGTGAGTTTCAGCCCCGGCTCCATGGGAGTGGCTATGGGCTTACACTCATGCATGTTAAATCTGTCCAAGAGTTTCTGAACATACTTGGACTGAGACATAACAGTGCCACGTCTCTCATGAGAGAACTGGATCCCCAAATAAAAGTGAAGCAGCCCCAGATCTGACATGTCAAAGTTGGTCTGCAAATCAGCTTTGAAATCTGCAATTTTGTCTTCACTGGACCCTGTGAGCAGTAAGTCATCGACATAAAGAAGGATGACTAAAATTTCCCCCCATCCATCTTGATGTAGAGGGTGCTCTCAGTAGGACTATTGTGTAGCCCCTTGCTGGTCAAAAAGGCATGGATCTTGGCATACCATGCACGAGGGGCCTGTTTCAGCCCATATAAAGCTTTGTTGAGCCTGCATACTTGAAGTGCATTTGCTGTAATTTCAAAGCCCGGAGGTTGTTTGACATACACCTCTTCCAGCAAGTCCCCATTTAAGAAGGCTGTTTTTATGTCCAATTGATGAACATTCCACTCAAAATGTGCAGCCATTGCAATAACTGAGCGGATGGTGGTCATCCGGGATGTAGGAGCGAATGTCTCCTCATAATCTATGCCCTTTTTCTGAGCATAGCCTTTAGCAACCAGCGTTGCCTTATATCTATCAATGGAGCCATCTGGCTTCCGTTTGACCTTGAAAACCCATCGTGTGCCAATGGCATGTTTACCCTGTGGCAAGTCTACAACATCCCAAGTCTGATTTTTTGCAATGGACTGCAACTCATCGTGCATGGCATTTATCCAATGCACATTGTCCTTTGCCTCTTCGAATGTGGCAGGCTCCTCCTCATCAAGGAGAGTACCTGCATATGCTGATTCCACTGAATTAGCACCTTCCATGTGCCTTGCTGCACTGCGAGTCCTGCCAGATAACGGGGCATCAATTTTACTCTCCCTGAGAGTCTGTAACAGCCAGTTTGGGACTGTTTTTGCTGCATGTATGTTTGCAATTTCTTGCTGCACCACCTGTTCCACTGCCTGTGGAGGGGGCAAGACATCCTGTGGCGGAACTGAAGCATCTGGAGGTTGCTGTAAATTCTGATTTGCATCAGAAAAATCAGCAGGGGAACCCAAGGCAATGGGTAGCAACCCCTCAAAGACATCCTCTGAAGACGAAGGCATTTGAAATTCAGCCTGAGTGTGAGCTGAATTTTCAGAAAATATCACATCTCTACTTACTATGATCTTGCGTGTAGCAGGATTGTAGAGACGGTACCCCTTGCTTTCTGCACTGTAGCCAACAAATATGCATTTGATGGCTTTATCTGACAACTTGTGCCTAAATTCAACTAGCACATGAGCATAAGCAAGGCATCCAAAGACTCGGAAGTGATCCACTGAAGGCTTCCTGTCATTCCAGACCTCATTAGGAGTTTTTGTTTTTAAAGCCTTAGTGGGAGCCTGATTCAAAATGTAATTGGCACACATCAAACCCTCTAGCCAGAATTTGTGAGGCATGTGTTTGCTTTTCAGCATACATCTGTCCATCTCCATGAGGGTTCTATTTTTCCTCTCAGCTTTGCCATTTTGCTGAGGGGTCAGCCTGACTGTGAGCTGATGCACAATACCCTTGCCTTTGAGAAAAGCATCAAATTCTGCAGACAAGTATTCCCCACCTCTATCCGTGCGCAATGTCTGTATCTTGAGTCCAGTTTCATTTTCAACCATGGCTGAAAAATGTTTAAACACCGTGAACACTTCAGATTTCTGTTTCAGCCCATAAACCCAAGTAAAATTGGAGTAATCATCAATAAATGTAACGAAGTAGAGATGACCACCCAACGATGGAGTCCTCATGGGACCACAGACATCACTGTGTATAAGCTGTAATTTGCGGACAGCTTTAACTGAACCATCCTTCTTGAAGGGGAATCTATGCATCTTACCTAAAATGCACCCTTCACAGGCATGTGGAGGAGGTATCTCAAGAGGTGGCAATGCATCAACCATGGAAAACTTCTGAAGTGTCATCAAGCTGTTGTAATGCATGTGGCCATATCTGCATGCCATAATTCTGCATTCTGCATGGCAGCTGTAGGGGTAGAAACTGCAAGAGCATGAGCTGCTCTTTTCTCAACAATATCAAGCTGAAAAAGCCCACGCAGCAGACTACCAGATAACCTTAAGGCATAGTCATCTTCCCTGTCTCGGACAGCACATTTTTCATCCTCAAAGATGACCTGAAATCCACCTCTGTTAAGAGTGGACACTGAAAGGAGATTTTTGGTTATGCCAGGCACATATAAGACATCAGAAAGTCTGAAAATTGAGCCATCAATGGCAGTGAGCTCAACATCTCCTGTGCCACGTACTGAATATGATGAGTTGTTGGCACAAGTGACTTTCTTACCAACGGGAGGTGGATGCAAGGAAGTAAAAAGACACTTCCTAGAAGTGATGTGCTTGGATGCACCACTGTCAAAATACCAAGTGTTCAATGTTTCATTAACATTGAAAGCGGATGCATCTGTAGAAGAGTCATAACTGCAAGTCAAAAATGCATATGTATCATCACTGCAAGTGGCTGTACTATCCCGAGCATCTGGAATAGCCAACCTAGAATCTGAAATGCAAGATAAAAAGGCATAATCCTGTCCAACAAAGTTGGTTGCAGCATCCCCACTGTCAGATGCATGAGGAGCTGAATCTGAAACAGCCATACCTGAGCTGTTTTTCTTTTCTTTTGCAAGCCTTTTCCTGCATTCTGCTATGTGATGACCTGGCTTTTTGCAGTAGTGACAAAAACCCTTCTTTTTGGGCTTACTTGCATCATTTTTAGCCTTTTGGGAAGGCTGTTCTGACCCACTGGAAGGCTGATTTACTGATGTCTTTGCCTGTCCCTTTGTTTTTGATTTAAACTTTGAGAGCATGGCTTGTTCACCTGCACGTGAAGCCAAATTTTTCCTGGTCTGCTCTTCCCGAAGCAGAAGTCCTATCAACTCATGAAAAGTGAGAGGATTTGCACCCCCCCTCAAGGATAAGTTCAGTGAGGTATGAAAGCTGAGATAAGACTCAGGAAGAGAATTTAGAGTGGTTGTAATCATCTCTGAATCAGGAATAATTTCGTCTATGTTTAACAATTGCTCTCTGGGATCCTGTAGCTTTGTGAGGTGGACTGACATGGAGTCACCTTCTTCCATATGTGTATTGCTCAACTCTCTTTTCAAGAAAGATACCCCTTGCATCATTCCGTGTTGCATACATGCTGGGGAAATTTTAGTCATCCTTCTTTATGTCGATGACTTACTGCTCATAGGGTCCAATGAAGACAAAATTGCAGATTTCAAAGCTGATTTGCAGACCAACTTTGACATGTCAGATTTGGGGCTGCTTCACTTTTATTTGGAGATCCAGTTCTCTCATGAGAGACGTGGCACTGTTATGTCTCTGAGATCCTGTAGCTTTGTGAGGTGGACTGACATGGAGTCACCTTCTTCCATATGTGTATTACTCAACTCTCTTTTCAAGAAAGATACCCTTGCATCATTCCATGCTGCATACATGCTTTCCAAAATATCCCACGCTACCCTGGAGGTCTTACATGACCAAATATGTGGAATGATAAATCTTTTCACTGAAAGAGAGATGCATGACAAAGCTAAGGCATCCCGTGAATCCCATCTCTTCTGCTCTGGAGTAGTGACTGTAGCTGTACCAACAACTTGTCCTACAGCTGCACCCTATGCACGACCTCTTCCACCTCCTTGCTGGGGAGGGGTAGCAGGTGCAATATCTGCTGGTCGGATCTCATCCCCATTGACATAGTCCCATAAATTGCGAGAAATCAGAATATTGCGTACCATGAAACTCCAGAGGGAGTAGTTGGTACCATCCAACTTGTCTTCCTGTGAAAGACCACCGAACTGGAAGTCATTCTGATTTTGATGGGCCATATTTGAGAAAGAGATTGAAGCAGATACAAAACTGAATTCCCTTACTGGGAATGAAATGCACAACTCCCAAAAAACACAGCCAAGCACGGGCTGTAAATGCAACTTAGATTTCTGTACTTGCACTGTCAGAAATCTGTCCAAGCATAAAAAAACTCTCCAGAATCTGCCAAAAGTGCTGCAAAACACTCCAAGAAAGGCAGTATGAACTGAATACTCCAAAAATTGCTCTCCCAACACAAAATCCCCAAAATGGGCCTGAAATTGCAACCGGAAAGGGGCAAATTGAACAAAAGCCCCAAATGTTGCAAGAATTGCGCTCTGTCTGCAAAAGCCCCAAATTTTACTGCAAAATTGGAGTGTAATCACAAAATCCCCAAATTTCTTCAAGAAATTGTACACTGCAGAACTGAAAGCCCCAAATTTCGAGCTTGAAATCGCAACCAGAAAGGGGCAAAAGTATTGAAAGCTCCAAATTTTGCAACTTCAGCAGAAAGCCCCAAATTTCAGACCAAATCTGCAATTTTTGCTCCAAGTGTAGCTCCGAAACTACACAGTGATTGCAATGTCTGCAACAAACAAAAATACCCCAAATGTACTCCCTGAAAACTGAGCCAAACTATGGCTATCTGCAAACAATGCCTGCAGAAATAAAACTCTGCACTGAAGACCTGCAATGTAAGGGTATGGACTGTGAGCTGACAGCATGGATCTGTCTGTGTATGGCCCTGTACGGATTTCGTACTTGTACGGACGACCGTACGAATGTACGGACTGCATACGACAGAAGCTGTACGGATGACGTACGGAGTACGGGTGACGAGGTACGGCGTACATACGACAAGGTACGGCGAGCAGATCTGCATGGCACTGTACGGCGTAGATATGTACTGCGCTGTACGGCAGAGTTGAACTGTACGGGAGCTGGAGGCAAGAAGCAGGAGCTGAAGGGAGCAGGGAGCACGGAGCTCTTGAACCCGCTCTGATACCAAATGTGAGGAGATGGTGAGTGAGAGAGAGCAAGAGAGAGTGAGAGCTGGAAGCTTGGAAGCTGAAAGCTGAGTTGCAATAGAAGAGAGTGTAAGAGTAGAACACAATGAGTGAGAGATAAGGTTTTGTCCTAGTGACAAAACCTTAGTAGTCACTAACCATAGTTAGTAAACTAACTGCGGTTAGGGGGAAAAACCTCTTAAAGAGGGAAAAGTGCCCCTAACTAGCTTATTATATTACATTGGTCACTACTGAATTATTTCTATAATTCTAATAGTTAATGCGTCTCATGCTATTGAATCCCGTGAGCCAAAAGATGCTTCACATGCACATGCTCTTCAAGATGATTGGGCATGGGCTGTCCATTGCTCATTTGATCCCTCCAAAGCTGATGCATTCTTTACTACTAATGATGCTCAGTCCTGGTACTTTGATAGTGGTGCTTCCAAACATGTCACATCTTGCAGACAATTGTTTCATTCTTTAGCTGATGCACCTCGAGGGGGGACTGTCACATGTGCTAATAATGCTTCATATGCTGTAAAAGGAATTGGAGATGTGTAGCTCACATCCATTTCAAGCCATCCTGTAAAAGGAATTGGAGATGTGCAGGTCTCTGAACTTGCGCAGCTTCTCTGCTCCCAATGTCTTCGTGAATATGTCAGCTAGCTGATCCTCTGTGCTGACATAAACTACTTCAATAAGACCTAGTAAAACCTTCTCCCACACATAGTGATAATGCACCTCAATGTGCTTTGTTCTAGCATGATAGACTGGGTTATTTGCCAAGTGTATACTGCTCATGTTGTCACAATAAATGACAACTGGCCCATCTGTAGAAGGATGCATATCATAAAGTAGCTTATGCAACCAAGCTACCTCACATGCAGCCATTGTTGCATCCCTGTACTCAGCCTCTGTGCTCGACAAGGCAACTGTAGGCTGTTTCTTGCTGCTCCAGGTGACTGCAGCGCTCCCAAAAGAGAACATATATCCACTGGTAGATCGTCTATTAGAAGTACTACCAGCCCAATCAGCATCAGTGTATCCATGCAACTGTATCTGAACTCCAGCCTCATAAAATAGTCCATACTGCAATGTGGACTTCACATACCTGAGTATGCGTCTAGCCACATCTAAATGCAGTTTCCTTAGAGCCTGCATAAACTGACTTACCAATCCAACAGCATATCTTAAATCTTGCCTGGTAATAGTCATATAAATCAGACTTCCTACTATGCGTCTGTACATAGTAGGGTCTTCCAGAAGCTCACCTGCATCTGTGCTCAGCTTCACATTCTGCTCCAAAGGAATTGAAATAGGCTTACAGCCTGTCATCCCATATTTGGACAGCATGTCCAATCCATACTGCCTCTGCAAGAGCTGTATCCCACTTGGTGATCTATTCACCTCAATGCCCAAGAAATAACGCAACTCTCCCAAATCCTTCATCTCAAACTTCTGCTTCAATAGCATTTTCACATGAAGGATATCTTCATCACTATCATCTGTGATGATCAAATCATCAACATAAATGACAAGCAGCATAATACCTTTCTCTGTTTTTCTCACATAGAGTGAGAAATCTGCCTTAGAAATCTGAAAGCCAATAGTGACAAGATACTGTCCTATCTTGCCAGACCATGCTCTAGGTGCTTGCTTCAAGCCATACAAGGCTTTCTTCAACCTACAAACAAACTCAGGATGAATAGCATGAACATAACCTGGTGGCTGCTCCATAAAGATCTCTTCTTGCAAATCACCATGCAAGAAGGCATTCTTTACATCTATCTGATGTAAAGACCATCCCTTTGATGCAGCCATAGTAATGACTGCTCTTACAGTTGCCATCCTTGCAACCGGACTGAATGTTTCTTCATAATCAATGCCATATGTCTGTGCATACCCCTTGACAACTAATCTTGCCTTGTATCTATTCACAGAACCATCTGCATTGTGCTTGATCTTATAAACCCACTTACAGCCAATTGCATTCTTGTCTTTAGGCAAAGGCACCGATTCCCATGTAGCATTTGCTTCCAAGGCATCCATTTCTTCATCCATGGCTTTCTCCCATTTTTCATTTCCCATGGCTTGCTCAAAAGAAGTGGGTTCTGGTTCCTGTATCACTTTGACCATATAGGCATAGTGAATGGCTGTAAATCCATCATATTTCAGCCTATCCACAGGATACCTAGCTCTGGTAGACCTGCGTAAAATAGGCTCACTTCCAGGTGCTCTCAAAACATCCATGGTCTTCCTTACTCCAGGTGTAGTAATAGAAGGAATACCCAACTCACATCAATGCTCTGTTCTGAGCCACTGGATTCACCATCCACATAAGAGTGACCTGCATTCACATCAGACATGGGCTGATCTACCTTCTCTTTTCCTTTTCGTGATACCTGCGTACCACTATCTGCATTGCTTTAAGGAGATTCTCTTGATCTCAATCTGCCTGTCCATGGCGAAGTATGTGAACCACTGCTAGAGGACAATGCAGGTCCACTGATATTTTGTGATTGCTGCTATGAATTCTGTGCAGCATTACCATTTTGTGCATCTACATCAATCATCACATTTACTGGTTTATACCAGCTGCTCATCGCATCAAAAACAACATCTCTGCTCAGTGTAAACTTACGAGTAGAAGGGTTATAGCATCTATACCCTTTCTGCTGCTTGCAGAGAATAACCAATAAAGACGCACTTCTTAGCTTTTGGATCCAACTTGGACCTCAACTCATCTGGCACATGAACATAGGCAATGCAACAAAAAATTTTCAAATGAGAAATGTCTGGCTTCCTACCAGTATACATCTCCTCTGGCGTCATGCCCTGTATTGCTGCAGTGGGAGTCCTGTTAATTATGTAAACTGTTGTAGCAACTGCTTCAGCCCAATAATAATCTAGTAGATCTTTTTCATTTAGCATGGCCCGAGATACCTCTCCAATATGCCTGTTTTTCCTTTCTGCGAGTCCATTTTGCTGTGGGGTATGACTGCTTGAATATTACTGCTTTATGCCATGCTCCTGCAGGAACCTTGCAAACTCATTTGAGAGGTACTCTCCCCCTCCATCTGACCTTAGGCATTTTATTTGTAGGCTTGTTTCTTTTTCAACCATAGCTTTAAAAGCTTTGAAGTGCCCAAATACTTCACTTTTCTTTTTCATAAAATACACCCAAACTTTTCTGCTGAAGTCATCAATAAAAGTGACAAAATAGTGACAGCCTCCAATAGATGCAGCTTTAGTAGTCCACACATCAAAGTGGATTGATTCCAATGGCTTTTTACTCTCTTGAACATGCCTAGGAAATGGTTTCCTTGCTTGTTTTCCAAATTGACAAGCTTCACAAACCTTATGCATTTCTGCAACCTTGAATTTAGGCAATCTTGGAACAATATTTTGGGCTTGTCCTGGTTTTTCCATTTTCCTTGCATCCTGCATCCACTCTGCATGACCTGTCATGTGGTTTGACGCACCTGAGTCAACATACCACACATCATTTCGTTCTTCTGCACTTGTCACAGAATTGGTCATGTGCTGCACCATAAATAGATGCTCATTTTTGTCATCACCTTGTCTACTGGAAGATGCATAATTGCCTTGCTGCAATTTTCCATTCATAATGTCATTCTGCTTTTTGTAGCAGTCCTTAGCCATATGACCCATTTTACCACAGTAGTAGCATTCAACATTGTTGTTTGCATTTTGGCCTCTCTGCCATCCACCACGGCCTCTTTGGCTCCCCCTGCCTCTAGAGTTACCACATCCTCCTCCATAGGACTGGTTTTCTTGAGTTTGCTGCATATTCTGATTTCTACCATGGCCTGCAGATCGGCCTCCTGTACCTCTGCCTCTACCTCTTCCAGCATTTGAGTAGAAGACAGTTTCTTTTGAAGTTCCTCCTGAAGAAGATGCACCCCCATTTCTCTACTCTTCAGAAATTAGAAGAGCAAACAACTCTTCAAAATCAGAAAATTTTTCACGGACGGCAATGGATGTCCAGAACTGTGCATAATCCTTTCCTAGACCATTCAAGGTCACAAAAACTAGATCATCATCTTCCACTGGCGACCCAATGGAAGCAAGTGCATCTGCAATTTTCTTCACCTTCATGTGGTAGTCATTGATGCTCATATTTTCTCTCTGCACATTGTGCAACTCCTGTTTGAGCTACATTTTCCTAGCTTGCATATTTGTGCTGTATATTTTTACCAAAGTATCCCATGCCTCCTTTGGCGTACTTGCATCCTGAATATGCACAATCATAGAGTCCGAAAGACTGATAGACAGCCAGTACATAACTTTTCTGGCTCTCTCATGCCATCCTTTAAATGCTTGCATTTCGTGTTGATTGGGAACATTAGGAAGAACTGATTCTTCTTCATTTCCTGTAATGAACTTTCAATAGCCTTTTTCCATAAGGAAATTCGTCATTCTAAACTTCCATGCCTGGAAGTTGTTCTTGTCAAGCTTTTCAGTGACAATCTGTGAAAGAGAATCAGACGCCATTACAAAACACTTGAAAATATTCTGTCACTGCAAAAAAACACAGCTTTTGCCTCACATGGGCAGATCTGTAAACCTGACGAAAGTGGTATTTGACCACACAGTCACTTCCTAGTGATGATTTTGCATCAACAGGCAACAAGCATGATTCAACAACTCCCAATATCTCTGCACATAGGCATACGATGTAATTTCTGCGGCAACTTTTCACCGACCAGTAGAGCAGTGGTCGCACAGCAAAAGCAAGGCCTTTTTCTAAGTGCCTGTGAAGAACTTCTGCCTTCAAAATGGGTCCCGAAATGGCCTCAAATCAGAAAAATAAAGTCACACCACGAAGGGCGTCTCAATTTGAGACAGTGCACTCTTGCACTTCTGGCTGTGCTACCTGCAGAGATTTGCTCCTAAACTTGAAAAAGGAAAGCAACACTGGTCCTCTTATCAGGACATTGCGAACTTGGTTTGCTTTCTTGAGCTTCTTACCACGAACAAGGCTCTGATACCATGTGAAGATAGTGGGAGAGAGGGAAGGAGTCTCACTTGCGGCTTTCTCACATACACAATGGGAGAATACACACACAGGTGGAGGCTGAAAACAGTTTTTCTCTTCTTAGTTGTGAAAGCCAAAAGAACTCTAGTACAAAGAAATAGAAGAACCCTATATGTGGGTCTCAAACCAAACTCAACTAACTAAGGTGGCATACTAACTGAGCCACAAACTAGAATAGATAAGGATAGCTGTCATCCAGCTATTATTCGTGGGCGGTGTACCAACTGCATCTGCAGCTAACAAGTCGGTGACATAAATGCACAACGGTCACCCTGGCATATCGAGAGTGGAGCTCGATATCTCAACAAGTACCACATTGAATGGACTGCCAGATACATATCAAGGGTTTGCTACAACCCTTCGATTAGTGGCCATGGGTAATCCAAACCACTATTCTTTTGATCAGCTAGTTACTTTGCTTTTGCAGGAAGAGCAAAGTAGAGCTAATAGACAAACCATTACTCCTAATCATGCATTTGCTTCACAGCAGACAGGAAGAGGCAAGGCTTCCAAGCCTATGTGCAAGCCAAAATCTGCACATAGCAGCTGCAATTCCTCCCGTGCATCTAAAAATACAGCAGATAAGTCAAAGAAGAAAAGATGCAACTATTGTCGCAAGCCTGGACACGACATTTCAGAATGCAGGAAGCGCATTGCTTCAGAGAAAAAGAAAGCAGGATTGAGTGTTAATGCCTCTCATGCTATTGAATCCCATGAGCCAAAAGATGCTTCACATGCACATGCTCTTCAGGATGATTGGGCATGGGCTGTCCATTGCTTATTTGATCCCTCCAAAGCTGATGCATTCTTTACTACTAATGATGCTCAGTCCTGGTACTTTGATAGTGGTGCTTCCAAACATGTCACATCTTGCAGACAGTTGTTTCATTCTTTAACTGATGCACCTCGAGGGGGGACTATCACATGTGCTAATAATACTTCATATGCTGTAAAAGGAATTGGAGATGTGCAGCTCACATCCATTTCAAGCCATCCTGTTACTCTGACAAATGTTCTTTTTGTGCCTGGAATTGAAGTCAACTTGATTTCAATTGCCACTTCAAGTTTCAGAGTTATTTTTGATGGCTACAGATGCCTAGTTTATGATCTTCGTGATGACAATGCCATAGTTCTCACTGGCACTCTGCAAAAGGGGCTTTATCACCTTGATCATCACTCAGCTGCACTTTCTATTGAAGCATTTGCAATTTCAGAGTCACAGCTTGCTGAAACTCATCTTTGGCATGAGAGAATGGGTCACCTCAATTATAGAGCTCTTGCAAAGCTACATTCACAGTAGATGGCAAATGATGTACCTCAAACTCACACAGTTTCCAAACATGTGTGTGAGGGTTGTCTTTTGGGTAAGATGCATCGGTTTCCTTTTCAAAAGAATTGTCCAAAACTCTCAGAAAGGAAATTGCAGCTAGTGCACAGTGATGTTTGTGGCCCAATGAGGACAAATGCCATTGGAGGGTACAAATATTTCATGACTCTTATTGATGATTTCACAAGATATTGCTGGGTATATCCTTTAAAAGCCAAATCTGAAGTTTTCTTATGCTTTCAGAGGTGGCTGAATATGGTTGAGAATGAATCAAGATGCGAGCTTGTCACCCTCAACACAGATAGGGGGGGAGAGTATATGTCTAAGGAGTTTGATGCATTTTTGTCTTCACGGGGCATTATTCACTCATGCACTACTCCTTACACTCCTCAGCAAAATCCTGTTCTGAAAGGAAAAACAGGTCCACAATGGAGATGGCCAAATGCATGCTTAAGGCCAAGTCTTTACCCAATAAATTTTGGCTTGATGCAGTGATGTGTGCCAACTATGCGCTGAATAGATCACCTACACGGGCATTGAAGACTGTTATACCTTATGAAGCATGGAAAGGCAGGAAGCCTTTACTTTCACACATGAGAGTTTTTGGGTCTCTTGCATATGTTCATGTGCCATCTCAGCTGAGACATAAGCTTGATGACAAGGCAATCAAATGCATATTTATTGGTTTTGCCGAAAAAACAGTGGCTAATTATATTACTTCGAGAACAAGATACAAGAGGTCAGCTTATAGCTGACGGGCTGCGTTCACAAATCGGACACAGCCCTAAAAGGTAGCAAAATAAACCATCCTCTCACGGAGGGATAAGACGAGTATGAATGAACAGCCATCGGGGTGGTGAGTAATGCCACCGAAGGCCCTGCGTAGTCTGCTTGAAGAAGAGGCCGTGTGTGTCCCAAGCCCGAAGGAAGCGTCTCCGCTTCTCCTGACCGGCCCGGGAGTCTCCCTGAATCTGGTCCCACTGGCCTCTGAGAGTATGAATAATCTCACTCCAAATCTCCGCCATGATCTGGGCAGTCGATAAGGAGGTGCCACCTAGGATCTGCGCGCAGCGCGAGGTCCAGATGTGCCACCCTGTGATGCTGCTAATAATCTCCCAGACTGGCTGCCTCTCCCGGACTCCTGTATCAGCCTCTGCTAGGTGCTGTGGGATACCCTCGAGCGGTCCCCACGTCCCCTGTGTAATAAGGAAAGTGGGGTCCTGCTGGCATGCCTCGATGATGAAGACCAGGTGCGGTGCTGCACCAACAGAACGCGCCCCAAGTGATCAATCCTAGCTCTGGTGCTGCGCGAGTAAGAATCCCAAAAGTCCACCTCCACACTTCCTGGGCGCGAGTGCAGCTCCACAGGCAGTGTTTTGGTGTCTCCTCATCCGCATGGCAAATCTGGCAACATCCGTCCTGGCCTATCTGCCTCAACCAGCTCCCCACTGGAAGACCTTTGTGGGCAAGAAGCCACAGGAAGTATGAGATCTTCCGCGGCCGCCAGCTCTCCCACAAGGCCTTCCAGAATGCCTGCAAAAAGAACCTGGAAATACCCTGTGCGTACCAGCTAGGTCGCTGGGTGGGGGGGCGGCTCTGCATCCTCCCGAGAACTCGCCTGCCCAGAGTCGTACTGTAGGCGAAGAAGGAAGTCGGCCCCTGTCCTGTCACAATCTCTGGCCACCACCACTCTCCTGGGTCCCACTCAAGCTCTGACAAGGCCCGCCCCTCCCAGAGCCAAAGACGCCAAAGCTGCACCTGGTCCTGCTCGATGCTAGGGTCGGTCCGCCAGACCTTCCCCAAGAGGCCTACGACCCGAACCCTTTGCCATGGGAGTAGGGGGTCGATGAGCGCACCCTCTCTCTTGAGTCGTCCATCCCCAGAAACCGCGAAGAAGGAGATAGAGGAGTCATCCATACGTCCTGCGATCACCAGTGGAATGCCACGGGGGGTGAACTGTCCCAGCCAGCGGGTGTCACCAGGCATGAGGATCTGATGCTCAGGTGGAACCAACCAAGCAGCTGGGATCGCACCGTCGATCTCCGTGCGTCTCGCCTGGGCTCCACGTGCACCTCCAGCTGCGTCTGCAAGATCAGTCATCTCCAGATGTCTGTACGTATCCCTCCAAACACGAAGGGATCGGGCTGGCCCCCTCATCCAGCCGTCCCACCTGATATGTGATCTCTCCCCCAACTGAAGGCCCTCGGCATCTCTGACCTGACCGTTCCAGATAAGCGGCTGACGATCGATCTCCTCCTGACAGCTGGGAGGGGACTGAATGAGACTGAGGCGGAGCCGCCTCCAAACCATGAGGAGGCTACGAACGAGTGGGGAGCGGGGCTGAGTGAGCGGGGCGGAGGTGAAGATCCACCTGAGGGACGGTAGCCACTCTCCACCTCGGCGCGGGACACAAGAGCCGACTCCCTGCTGAAGTAACATCTTCCACGTCTGCCCCCCTGGGGTCAAACCGCGAATGACAAGCTTGCCTAACAAGGCCTGACTCTGAAGCTCTGGATCAATGACCCCCAGGCCACCCTCAGCCTGCGGAAGAATGACTGTCTGCCAAGCAACCCTGGCTCTGGTATCTCTATGCCCATCCTCCCCAGACCAAAGGAAGTTCCGAACCAACCTCCTGAGCTGTGCCACGCTGGATCTCGAGAAGCACCAGCAGGAAGCCACATACCAAGCCGTGGCTAGGAGGACCTGGTTAACTACCAAGGCACGACCTGCAAGGGAGAGCTTAGCAGTGCTCCAGAAAGCCAGCTTCCGTCGGATGGAGTCTAGCACCGGGAGAAACTGCTGAGCTGGCGTGATGTCTAGGCCAACCTGGAAGCCAAGGTATCTAGCTGTCTGTCCACGTGGAATCCATCTGAAACCCAGAAATCGCCCCCACTGAGAACACGCCCCCGGGTCTGTGAGAAAACCAACTGATTTGTTCCAGTTGATTCTCGCACCAGCGGCCGAGCAGAAAACCTCCAGGACCATCCGCACCCTCTCTAGCATCCTCTCATCGTCCTGGACATAAAGGGCTGTATCATCTGCGTACTCCGAGTCCAAAAGCTCCGTGTCCTCCCGGAGTGGAAGGCGAACACCCCTGAGCCCTGTGGACCTCGCCCGAAGGTAGTAAGTCATGGCCTCGGCGAAGAAGAGAAACAGGTAAGGAGCCAGGGGGCAGCCCTGACGTACTGATCTCTCCAAGCTAAAGCGCTCACCCCCATCCTGCCTCCAATGATGACTCTGCTAGACGCTGTCCTGTACAAAGCTGAGATACCCTGAATCCAACCTGCCGGGAAACCTAGCCGCTCCAGAGTCCCCTCCAAAAAGGATCAGTCCACGCGATCGTAGGCCTTCTCGAAGTCGAGAAGTAGAATGACAAGGTGTGATCCGCTGTGCTGAGCCCACTCCGCCGCCTCTGAAAAGGTGAAGACATTATCTAGGATACTGCGATCCTGGACAAAGCCTGTCTGAGTGTCATGGACGAGGTCTGGGAGTAGAGGCCGAACTCTGGCACTGATCATCTTGGCGAGGATTTTGTAGGCAGTGGTAAGGAGAGTGATCGGACGCCACTGGCGGATCTCCTGTCTATCTCCTCCCTTCGGGATGAGGCAAATCAGTCCTGAGGAAAGGCTCTCTGGCATCTGACCGCTGCTGAAAATCCCCTGCAGAGCTGCAAGGAGGGGCTGATGGATCTGGTCCCAGAAGGAGGTGAAGAATGCTCGGGATAGCCCATCCTCACCTGGGCATTTCTGTCCGTCGATAGCCATCAAGGCCTCCAACATCTCATCCGAGGTGAACGGCGCCAACAACGTCGCCTGCATGCTAGGCTGGACCAGGGATGGAATGTGCCTCCACACCTCCTCACGGGCACGACTAGCACGAGGGGCAAGCGGCTCCTACTGGAAGAGGGTCCTGTAGAAGTCAGTGGCCAACCCCAGGACCTCCCCCGGATCCGTAACGATGTGACCATCCGCTGTCCTGAGACTCCGAAGCTGATCACCTGCAGCTCTCTGGCCATGCGTCCTGAAGAACTCCCTGCACATCCGGTCACCCTTCCGGGCCCAAAAGGAGAGAGAGGCGTGATAGGAAAACTCGGAGCGACGCTGGAGGGTCTCCTCCAGGAGGGCTCTGGCTCGAAGGGCCTGGATCCGAAGCTCCTCTGAGCCCGGGGAAGCCTGCTGGAGTCGTTGAATGGAGGCGAGGTCCCTCCGAAGAGCTCTCTCTCTGCCCCACCAATCCTGTCGAACCTGTAGGGCTGCGAGCTGGCAGATCTGGCTGGACTCCTGCAGAGCCTGCGCGACCGAGTCTACCAGATCCACGCCCTCCCCCCAGTCTCTGTCCCAAAGACTGCAAATACTGCTGCGCACGTCCACCCTCGAGAAGATGGAGTCGGGAATCCTGCATGATCGGGGGGGGAGGGTCTGGGCTGCCGAATCTAAAGATAGGAGCACAGGCGCATGGTCGGAGAGTGTCGTCCCTGGAACTATACCCGCCTGGCCGCCTCTACTGATGGCCCAATCACTGACATAAAATCTATCAAGCCTCTCCAGGAGTCTGCCTCCTTCCCTGCGGAAGCCCCAAGAGAAGTCCAGGCTCCCGTGCCAACGCCGGAAGGACGGGTCTCTCCAACTGTCCCTCCCTCCTGTCGCGAAGATGAAAGAGTCCCAAGCTGACTGCTTTGCCTGAGCCATACCTGTGAACTCCGGACCTCTGCCCTGCTGGTCCTCCAAGGTCTCCAGGTTGTTGAAGTCTCCTCCAACAATCCAGGAATCCATGTCTGAAAGAATCCCTGTAAGTGTCCTCCAGAAGATGGCTCTGCATCTGAGGTCTGTGGGAGCATAAATGTTGAGGATTCCTATTTTGGATCCCTCCAAATTCAGGCCTACCCAAAGGGCTCGGCCTGGGATCAACGTGCCGTGACCGAAAACTCCCTGGGCTAACTACTCGCACACGGAGGTACAGACACCCCCACTCCTCCCCTGTGCGCCGATCGAAGGCTCCCAATAAGTGTAGGAACGTCCAGGGAGAACCTTCCCGCAGCTACGGGAATGAGCCGCAGAAAGCTTGTGCTCCTGGAGCAAAAGTACATCCAATCGACCAATCACTGCAGGCTGAAGTTCCTGTCGCAAAATGAGCTTCCTGGGACCACGGGTGCCCGAAGAGTGAAACCCGTTCACATTCCAGGATACGAGGTGTAGGCTCATGGAGAGGGACGGGGGGCTGCGAACAACTGTCTGCTCGCGGTCGAAGTCGAAGAAGAATCAGACATATCGGAATGGAGGCGCTGCCGCTTATGAGAAGGTTTGGAGGGGGAGACGGGGTCGTCCTGCCCGTTCTTCAACACCTTCAGCAATGGCGAGAGGCCTCTAGTGCCATGAGCGAATGCTTTCTCGAGCCAGCTCGAGATCTCTGAAGTGGTCATCCCGTAGAAGGTTCGGAGTTTCTGTTGGGACCAAGCTCTGACATCCTGGGGGAGAGGCCATGACAGGGGGGTTCTGAGGATCACAATCAGTCGGAAGCGTTTGGCGGCGCAACGCCACCGCAGGCACACATCGCCCTCGGACCACTGAGTCTCGAGAAGCTGCCCACCGGACGGGCCTATCCAGGAGCAAACCTGGGCATGTGTCTGCTCTCTGAGAGCCTCCCAAACCGAGTTGTTTGTCCAGGTCTCGGTGCCATCGCTGAGGAACGTGAAAGCGAAGCTAGGGCCATCCCTGGGAGCCAAGGCAGCAATCTTCCCATCCACCCCTTTGCGGAGCAGGAAGATACTAATGTCGAGACAAGCCGGGAAGGTCCCAAGGTCGGCCACATCCAGGTAGTCCCAGGGGCCAGATCTGTAAAAGTCTCGAGGAAGCTCTCTCTCCTGGAGCTGAGACCCAGCTGAGTCTGCCACTGAGGGGCTAGCGGGAAGGGAAGCCTGCTCCAGTGGTGGTGTAGACTCCGGGTGTCCTGCCAGTGGGGGGGGAGGGGGAGGAGGCTGAGGGATAGGCGACTCGGACTCCACGGAGGCGACTGGCGGAGAAGGTGGAGGAGGTGGAGCGGGGGCTGCACTCGGCTGGAAAGCCGACAGTGCAGCTAACTCTGTAGGAGAGGCGAGGGGGACGGGGGGGGGGGGATGGGGATGCATCTGGAACTGGGGCTGAGGGGGAGGAGGAGGAGACCGAGGAAGAGGAGACGGGGGCTGAAACTGCAGGTCGGGCGAAGGGGGGGGAAACTAGGGAGAAGGCGGGGGAACGGGAGAGAGGGGGATCTGAGGCTGTGGAGGGCGGGCTGCCGTCGAAGAAGAAGCTCTCCCAGGTCCCTGGGGCGGCTGCCTGTCAGGTCTCTGGGGTGCTGCTGCAGGAAGGGTAACCTCTGCCTCCTTGCCTTTATCCGAAATCTTCTTGTTCTTTCCTCTTTTCCTTCGAACCTCGGTCCAACCGCCCACTACCTCTGGACCAGACTCCGGCTGCCTCGGCTCCTCCTGACGTGGCTGTCCGGGGGGGGGGGCGGGGGCGGGGGCGGAGGGGGCGGGGGCGGGGGCGGGGGGGGTCAAGACGAGCTGGCGAAGCGTGGACAAGCAGCCGCCAAGTGCCCAAAGCCGTGGCACCGCAGGCACTGACCTGGCTGTCCGGTGACTATCATGCTCTGGGTGATGCTGCCGGCACCTGTCACAATCTCGATCACTGCAGGGAGAGTCGCAGGATCCGCCACAGCCACACGGACTCGGGGAGCTCCTGCCGTGGTCACCGCGTCGGCAAAGGTGTCGTGCATAACCCAGCCAAAATGGGAGCCCAAGTCCCTGACAATCGGCCGCAGCTCAGTAGCAAGCCCTGGAAAAACTAGTGTCACTGGGTGGCGAGGTATACGGAACCGAACATCGAAATCCGCTGCGCTGAATCCACGGTACCATGGGACTATCATGATAATCTTCCCATCCACCGATGTGGGGGAACCGGCAATCAGGTTGCTCGCAGCTTTCTCATTGGAGAGTTTGAGCCAGAAGATGCCCCTTCCCATAAGGGCCACCTCCTCAATATGGCCATCCTCTAGCAGGAGAGTGGACTGGAGCCAGTCCCTGATGGCAGACCTGGAGGGGGAGTGTCCAATGACTACCGTAAACAGAGGTACGAGCAAAGTCAATGGCAACCTCCTGAACACGAGATGATTGTTGCTCTGTCAGGATAACGCGGTAGGCATCTGGAGAGGGAGGGTCCGACTGGGCCTCCGGATCCGGGCAGGGGGCCGCCATACCGCCAAGACTAACTGCAAGCTTCCGATGAGGAAAAAACAGGCTGCCACCCAAGAAGGGGGGACGAAGCGGGAGGTGGAGCCTGGGGGTGAGGCGGGCGAGGCGAAGTGAGGGGGCGGGGGGGTCGGAACGGAGGGCGGGGTGAAGGCTGCGGGGTGCGGGGAATACGGGAGGGCGCGGAAGGGCGGGGGGGGCGGGGTTGGAGTGGCGGGGGCGGAGAGGTGAAGCAGGGGGCGGGGAGAGCGGAATGGAGGCGGGGGGCGGGTGAAGCGAGGGGGGTCGGCGGGTGAGGCGGAGCGGCGAGAGAGGGGGGGGGGGTGAGGTGAAGCGAGGGGGGGGGTTGGGTGAAGCGAGGTGAGGCGGAGGGGCGGGGTGGAAGAGAGCGGAGGGGGGGTTGAGGGCGGCTGAGACGAGGGAGAGGGGGGGGGAGTGGAGGCGAGGGGGGGGGGGGGGGCGGCGATGGTGAGGTGAGATGGAGCGGAGGGGCGGGGCGAGAGAGCAGCGCGAGGGGGCGGGTTGGAGCGGGGCGGATGGTGAGGGAGCAGCGAGGGGGAGCGGAAGCGAGGCGAGGGCGCAGCGAGGTGGGCGGCGGGTGAGGGGGAGAGGGGACGGGGGGCGAGGGCGGAGGGGGAGGGGGCGGGGGTGGTCGCGGCGAGGGGAGGAGCTAGGGGGAGGTAGAGCTAACGGCGAGGGGGGGAGGGGAAGCTCGCAGGAGCGCTGCATATTTATTGGTTACAGCCAGGAGAGCAGAGGGTATCGGTTCAAGAGATGGCCTACAAACCCCCCTCGATGGGATGGGCTGAAGTACTCTAGAAACGTCTCAAAATACCTGGTATTTTCTGGTCATGGTGGCACATGTTCATCCAAAAGGATATAGCCAACTATGAATGGACAAGGGATGTCACATCATGTAACAAAGGGAACCAAGTGTAAAGCCTGTCGAAAGACTTCGAACTTGGGACAAGGAAGTGCCTTTGTAAACATATCTGCTATGTTGTCCTCTGTGGGAAGATAGGACAACTCTATGTCTCCTGCTGACAACCGCTCCCGAACATAATGATAATGAACTTCAATATGCTTGGTACGCGCATAAAACACTGGGTTACGCGCAATGGCCAAAGCACTCTGGCTATCAGTGTAGACAATAGTGGAGGATGTTTGGCGAATACCAAGATCTATAAGTAACTGTCTAACCAAACACACTCTATTGTAGCCGTGAAAGCTGCCCTGTACTCAGCCTCACAGCTAGATGTGGCAACTGTTGGTTGCTTCTTGCTGAGCCAAGAGATACATGAATTGCCAAGCAAAAAACAATTGCCAGTATGTGATACTCCGGTGTCGGAACATCCTGCCCAGTCACTATCCGTGTAAGCATGCATGGTAAGTGAACCCCGATCACCATAGAAGAGGGCTAAATCCTGAGTGTCTTTGAGATATCTAAAGACTCTCTTCACTGCCTGCCAATGCTGTGAACTAGGCATATGCATGAATCTGCTAAGCGGAGATACTGCATACTGTAAGTCAGGTCTGGTGTGACATAAATAAATAAGGCATCCAACAACCTGCTGATAAAGAGTGATATCACATGGTGGGCTCCCATCATGAGCTGAGAATTTGAAGCCAGGGTCCACTAGAGTAGAAATTGGCTTGCAATCCTCAAACTGAAAATGATCAAGGAGCTGTCCAATATACTTGGACTGAGACATCATGATACCCCCCTCAACATGAGCAAACTGAATGCCCAAATAATAGTGGAGCTGTCCCATGTCTGACATTTCAAAAATCTGCTGCAAATCAGCCTTGAAAGCTGCAATTTGCTGAGTATCTGGGCCCGTGATGAACATATCATCCACATATAAAGTCAGCACTAAAAAATCAGATCCACTCCCATGGACATAAAGAGTGGGTCCTGTGCGACTATTCTGAAAACCAAGGGATAGTAAGTGTGCATCAATTTTGGCATACCATGCCCTGGGTGCCTGCTTCAAACCATAAAGGGCTTTTCTAAGCCAGCATACCTTATTTTTAGAATTAACAACCTCAAAGCCAAGAGGTTGTGTGACATATACTTCTTCCTGCAGATCCCCATGAAGGAAAGCAGTCTTGATGTCAAGTTGGTGCACTTGCCAATGATGATGGGCTACAATGGCAATGACACATCTAATGGTAGTAATCTTGGATGTGGGAGCAAATGTCTCCTCAAAGTCAATGCCTTGTTGTTGGGCATACCCTTTTGCAACAAGACGGGCTTTGTATTGATCTATTCTGCCATCAGATTTCCTTTTTAATTTGTAGACCCACCGGGTTCCAATGGCATGCTTGTCGGAGGGAGATCTACTAATTCCCATGTGTCATTTTTAGCAATGGAATGTAGCTCAGCTCTCATTGCATTCATCCACTCTTTGCTGTCAAAAGCATCTTTATGGCACAGAGGCTCTTCATTGCAAGCTGTAGCAAGGAGTGCAAACTCAAGAAAGTGAACATGCTGTCTATTCCCTGATCTTGTCCGGGCAGCAAAAGGCTGATCTTGTTTGCTGTCCCTCAATGTATCAAGAAGCCATCTGGGAACTTGCCTTTGCTGTCTATTGACAGCTCTTTCTTCAGTGACTGCATCATGAATAGTTGATATTCATTACTTAAAAATTATTGGCCTTTTAAGGAACAACATGGCCCCCAAAGGGCCTAGATATGGTGCTACGTTTTGTGCTGGAAGAGAAACCTGCAAATCAGCATGAGGTAGTGGCTGATTATTGCTTAGTGGAGGGCCTGCAGGAGGCTCATGTTGCTAGTCAAAATCCTCTTCTGACGATGGCAAAGGTAACCAAGATTCAAAGGCATCAAACATGTCAACATCTAGCTTAGCTTTGCAGTCCACAAGAGGAGAAGTTGAATGTTCAGCAAAGATTACATCTCTACTGACAATAATCTTCCTAGTATTTGGTTGATAGGCCACCTAGGACACTTAGTCCTATGTGACACCTAGGACACTTAGTCCTAGGTCTAGGTACTTGTACTTTGTACTTCTCTTTTTCCTATTATCCTAGTTTTGACGTGATGGCTAATCTGTCGACTCTTTTGCAACCTACATTCTCTCTCTTTCATTCGATCCTACAGGAATTGGATGCAGGTTGTAGCCAATGATTGGCTTGGACAGTGGAATTGCTAATGAAGCATAATACAAGGGTGAGCCCTTGTGGGATGGAATCTTTCTCTCATGTTTTTCTCTGAACTTGCAAGTTGGTTGCTAGGTCTAGCATTGTGTGTCAGCTTTGGACAGCAAGGTTTTAGTTTATGGAATTCACTACCAGTTTGTACATGGAGGATCTTCTTTTGTATTCCGGTCAGCTCCACAGCTGGACAGCAAAGGATTGGCACGAGTAATAGCCTAGGTAGAGCTGTGTGGCTGAGGCTAGTTGTTGAAAACAGCTCCAGAGGGATTATTGCTGGACAGTGCCTAGTTTGTTTACGTGTATTCCTAGAGCAACTTGTCAGAGAATGTTTGCTGATTTGGATGTCAGCTTGCCAGAGAATTTGTTTTGTTTATGGTTGCCAGTTTGGCCATGGATTATGCCCTTGGATATGTGCTGGATTTTGGATGCCTTGTGCTATGGAATTATGCATTGAGGCTGGATGCTTTTGTAAGCCAGGGATTGGCTTGTGCTGTAGGTTGTTGAATGCCTGCCAGGATAAGATTCAGTTGGCTGGTTCTGGATAAGTGCAAGGTAGTGACCTTGTTGTATTGTTTGCCTTCTGAATAAATTAAAGAAACACCGAAAGGGGCGCCGATGATTTTGGGGCCAATCTGGTGTTGCACTTAGGGGCAATCTAGCTCCTGAATATTGTTTCAATATGTGTTTGGCCTTGCTGGATCTAATTCTAAGTGGCTGTGATAAGTAGTGAAGTGGCTGTAATTGAAATGTATGCAAGTTAGTTACGGTTTACTGCCCTTTAGGGAACTGAAGGCCGGTTTCACCCATCCAACCCTAATTATCTATTTTCTTCTAAACAACATGCAGCTTTCCCCCTGCCCTCTTCTCCCATTTATTGACCTTGGTTCAACCTTTGTTCCTCTTACCGCCTTTTGTCTTGGGACGATAATCAACCATCAACATAAAGGTGTCATTACCAACTTGCTTGGGAGTTTTTGAGCCTCATTTTGGGTGATAATAGAACTCAAAGCTGTTCACATGCTATGTAATCTTCTATCAAGGATCTGTAATTAAGATCTACTTATTAGATGTGCATTTGCTTCATGTCTTATGAATAATGGCTACTCAAACCAATGAATTAAATTTTGACATTGAGACGAAATGCAACGTTTCGACCAAATTTCCTAGTGTGACTTTTTTCATATTAATGAATAGATCATAGCTAGCCCTTTTATATAAAAGATATTTTGTGCCATGAATACACTTGTTTTTCTTTTTCTTTTTTGCTTAATCTTGGGATGGAATATTCTGGTGTAAAGTTTCATATTGAAGTCATTCTTCTTATGATTCTAGGGTACACTCAGCTCTGTTGTCGGGCCTCGCCCTCATGTTGTTTTCAATCACTTGTTGGATGAAGCTAGTCTCATATGCACACACCAATTATGATCTTAGAACTTTGGTGTCGAAAGGTGAGAAGGTATATGTGATAACTTTATTGTTCTCCCTTTGTATAGGATAAGCTACAATTGCTTGTTTTTTAATGGAGAATCTCTTGCTCCCAATCAGTCTAGGTTAAAATTGAAGTTCATTTTCTCAATTTGCATAGAAGCCAATCATAGGATCAATCTTTAATAGTCAATACAAGGAGAGAGAAACTAATAAGTGATCTAGGCATTCGTACTTTTCTATTCCCGAAGGCCGTTTGCCTTGTGCTGGCACTGAGAACATGTTGCTACCAATGTTACTCCATAATCTCTCGTTTATGTACAACATTCAATCAGTGCTATTCATAGTGGAGTAGATATTTTAATGCACCAATACTTGTCTTGACAAGTGATGTGCATGCATCTTGTTTAAAGTTTTCATATGAACTTGTACCATGGAACATAATGATTTGTGCTTTTTCTATTTTAGTAACATGCAAGACTGTGAGGATTGTATAAGGTGGAGAGTGTAAAACACGGAGGTAAGCTAAATTGGAGTTGTAAGAATGAGATACAAGAGGGCTATGAACATGATAAGACCCTAAAACTCGAGGGTGAGCCTATAATGAGTTAAAACTCACGCAACTACTAACTCAGCCACTAACCTTGGTTAGGGGGAAAAAACCTTAGAAGGAAAAAGTGGCTTTAACCCTCCTAACTGACTGATACATTGGCCACTGCCTTAAATATTACAATGATAGGGCCTTTATGAGAAGATCTGCAACGTTTTGACGTGTAGGACAGTAGATCAAATTGATCTCTCCTGCATGTAACCTCTCTCTGACATAATGATAATGGATCTCAATGTGTTTCGTGTGTGCATGAAACACATGAATCCATGCCACCACAATAGCACTCTGACTATTAGGAATATCAGAGAAGATGACTATAAACTACCATGAAAATCTGTCGTCAATCTCGTGAGCCATACACATTTAACTATAGTTGTGAAAGCTGCCCTGTACTCAGCTTTACAAGATGATGTCGCCACTATTGTGAGAGAGAGAACTCTCTCTTACAGAAAGGAAAAGAAGGTAATACCTTCCCTACATAAGTGGCAATCAGCCCCTACATCAGTGGGAATCAGTCCCTACATCAGTGGGACTGGCTTAAATCAAAGGAACCTCCCATGTGGGGGCCTTTGGCTTGCATCATCACTTAGGTTACACACTAGACACATCATAGCACTTGATGTGCCTTTACAACACACACAAACACACATGTGACTCCCCTAGATGCATACATGCACCATAGAGCAAGCCCTTGACCATACTTATCCCAACATACCCCCCCTCAAGGGGTTGCCTCTTGCAGTGCCAAGGATACATCTAGTCTCATAGTTTCTCATGCCATCTCATGGTGGTCAAGGATAAATCTATGGCTAGGATAAATCTATGGCTAGGATCTCATGCTAGCAAGGGTTCCCAAGGGTGTGAGGTTCACAGAAATGGGATAGACAAAACACATATCACATGGTCTACATCATATGGTGACCAAAGGTGATTTACAAAAGACATAACATATTCTTTTTGGAGTACTACTCCAAGCAGAGAACCTCAAAATTTGACCAAGTGATGATAAACAAAAAAATGCTTAAAAAGCATAGTCTTCATAGGAGGCCTCATCTTGTGGAGGCACATCAACTGAAAGTAGATTGGCAGTTTCTGACTTTGTAGTTGCTTCCTTTTTTACTTTACAATACTTTTCATGGTGATTGTTTTTGCCACAATGTTTGCAAGGATTGATCTTGAAGCAATCTTTTGAGAGGTAATTAGACATGGGCAGCCAAAGGAGTGCCACTAGCCATCTTCAATTCAAAGAAAGCAATCTTAAGTGATAATTTTGAGATGTGAGAGCTAGCACCAAAAATAATATCAAGCTTCTACCAAGCTTTAGAAGGAGACTCTAAATCAGAAATGTGATGAATATAGTCATCTCCTAAGCCAAGAGCAATGATGCCATAGGCTTTCTCCTCTCTAGCAGGATCTCGTGCCGTGCATGTCGGAGCTGAGGATTCTCCAGCATAAGAGGCTGTTGAAGAAGAAGTTGAAGCAGATTTGACAAGCCCCCAGAGGTTTTCCCTCATCAATGCAAACTTAACCTTCATTTGCCATGTGTGAAAGCCTTTACCATTGAACTTATCCATATTCAAGAAGGTAGCCATGAGAGGGTCTAACCCAAAATGGGTAGTGTCTACTCTCTTACAAGGCTAGAAAGAGTTGAAAAACTTCAGAGTACAAGCATTTAGTGTAGCAAAGACTTGTAACCAAATTCCATACTACAAATCATAATGGAAATGATGCTTGCATGCTTCATAGAGGTGGCTAAATGAAAGTATTCCAAGCAAATCCAGGTATAGCAATATAAAGGAAAGCTGTAACCATAGTTGTACTGATGCTATTCAACACTTAAAAACATCAGAAACGCTAAAGTAGCATCTAATATAGCATCAAACTCACAACATTGTCAAAACTGTCCAAATCAGAGGCCTGAACTTGGAGGGTGCAATTCTCACAGCTCATAGCTCTATTCAAGGGTTTTTTATGCAGGAAGAAAGGCCTTGTACCAGCGAAGGTCCACCACCAAGGAAGGGCGCAATGTTGCGCCAAGTCGCCATAGCCAAGCTTGAGAAAACCGACTGGTTTTTTGTCTGCTGTGCCTCCATTTCTTGACCAAACGAGCTCAGATTTCAACAGCAACTTGCCTGTAGTGTCATGCAGCTCGGACTCAGAGGAATTTGCAAAAGGGTAAGCACAGAGGTGGCATTACGCGATAGATCATCGAGCAGTCTTTGTGTTGGCGTTGCACGTAAAGAGGAGAATTCTCTAATTGCTGCAGCTGGAAGGTCGTCGAGAGGAAAATGGAGAAGATGAAGAAGCTTTGAGTAACTAGTAGTTTATGCTAGAGAAAGCATCTAATGCTAGGCTAGGCTAGATCTAGAACCTAAGGCTCGGATACCAAGTGTAGAATCCCGTAGGATAGAATTGATGCATCTTGCAAGAGGTGTGAGAGCACAATGAAAGAAAGATGTAGTTCTCTATTATGGATTGTGAAAAAAGAGGACTCTCTCTTATAGAAATACCTTCCCTACATAAGTGGCAATCAGCCCCTACATCAATGGGAATTAGTCCCTTCATTAGTGGGACTGGCCTAAATCAAAGGAACCTCCCATGTGGGGGCCTTTGGCTTACATCATCACTTAGTTCACACACTAGACGCATCATAGCACTTGATGTGCCTTTACAACACACACAAGCACACGTGTGACTCCCCTAGATGCATACATGCACCATAGAGCAAGCCCTTGATCATACTTATCCCAATAATCCTCAGGCCAATCTGATCTCACTGAAAGCATGCAAGGCAGAGTCACCCTACTAGCATAGAATAGACCAAGAGAATTGGTACCCTGCACGTATCTGAATATATGCTTTCCAGCACACCAATGCTGTGTCTTTGGGCTATGCATATACTTGCTAGGTTGGGATATACTGAACTGAATATCTAGATGGGTGTTGCAGTGATAAATAAGGCATCCAACAACTTGATTGTATACAATAACATCAAAAGGTTCACCTGCATCATGCATGGACAGGCTCAACCCTGGGTCCATGGGAGTTGAAACAAGCTTGCAGTCCCGAAAACCAAACCTTTGTAACAGTTAGTGAATGTATTTTGACTACTTGAGGACAATGCCTTTATGTGTTTGCATAAACTGAATGCCCAAATAATAGTGTAAAAGTCCCATATCAGACATATCAAATGAAGCTTCAAGGTCATTCTCGAATTCTGCGATTTTCTATTCATTTGTGCCTATGAGCAGCATATCATCCACATACAGGATGACAATTGACAAATACTTTAGGTCTGTCTTGACATAAAGGGTGCTCTCAATTGGACTTTTTTGTAGACCGTGATTGGTAAAAGATGTATGAAATTTCTCATTCCAAGCCCGCGGGGCTTGTTTCAGCCCATAAAGTGCCTTATGAAGTCTCCATTCGTTACCACGCATGTGAACACTGACAGCTTCCGAGCTTTCGAGCTGGCTGTTCCAATAGATCCTTCAAATTTTTTGTACCATCTCCATGATTCTCCCTTATGTGTGCATGTACTCGACAATTCAAAAGCATGTGCTGCTCATCTTCTATTTCCCCTATAGGGCAAATTTTGCATAACCTTTCCTCTCTTGGAATCCTGGGCCGCATCCATATGCCTTTCTCCACTTCTAGCTCATGTGAGCTGGTCCTTAGTTTGCAGATTAAATGCCTTGTAAATATTGAAACGTCCTCCCAAAGATATTTCTGCATTGCATAGCTGTCCATTGGGTTAATTCTCCACTTGTAAAACTGCATTTTTGTTCCTGGATCGTGCCATATCTTATGTAGCATTTTCTACGTTACTAATTCTCTGATTTCACCTGAGTTTTCTGATATATTAGCACAGAGAGAGAGAGAGAGAGAGAGAGAGAGAGAGAGAGAGAGGAGTATTTACTTTGTAGCAAGAATGCCAAGGAGCCAAGATTGACTCGATTCTAGGAATCAAACACACTTTTTTTGGTGAAAATTTTTAATGGCTTCCCCTGAAAGGGGAGCTCAAAAGTACATCAGCTGAAGATCTCACTATATGACAAGTATGCATTATAGTCTATGTAATTAGTTTGGAGACAATCAAAAAATGATTGCTGCAGAGAGCGTCTCAAAAAAGGGAAAGTGGAAAAAGTAGGATCACCAAAGACTCTATTCCATAGAATCCAAAATGCCTAGTAACGATGGCTAGAGTTGATTTGCCTTAACTGAAGCCCAAGGTGGGGGCAGCAAAACTTTATACAAGGAAGATACCATAATGTGAGACAGCCTCAAGGGACGGATTGATGAAATTGGGGAATGAAGAGTCCAATCATCAAGCGTGTCCTGAAGCTCAAATGCTGGTACTAGCAGAAAGGGCTCAAGCATTTGAGCAATCTTTTGCATAGATGACGATAATGCATGCCTAAACCATATTGTCTGAACCAAAGGAAAAGAAATCATGGTACCAGCATCATGAATTACATCAACCACAGAGCAGATTCCTTTGAAACTAATAAAGGAGGAACGTCTGGGTTGCAAAGCCAATGGAGGGTCAAAGACCTTCGACCAACTATACTTTCAGCCCTTAAAGAATCGCCTTGCAAGGAGGCGCGGCCATGCTTCCAATCAAATAACATTTTGGAAACCAAAGGACAGCCTTTGATCTTGCAATCATTACAGCCAAGAAGAAAATCCATTGAGTGGGCATTGCGGAATAATGTCTCCTGCTCGCTTGCTGCCTAGCCCCCTCCTCGCCATACCTTCGACCTTCTTCCCCGCCATGCCTTCGCCCTACTTCCCGCTTCGCCTCCCTTTGCCTTCGACCTTTTTTCCTTTGCTTCACACCTCCACGTCTTCTCCTCGGCTCTTCCTGATCGCCTGGCTTGGTGCCTAGCGATTTGGTGGCTCGCTGCAGCAGCCCGTGCTGGCTTTCCCACCCCCGCCATTGTTGTGCCGCCTGTACTGCCCGCACAGATCCACATTGCTCACAGGATCCCCCGGTCGCCAGCATTCCAGTCCGTACTATGCAAGGGAGTGGAGGAGCCACGTGCTTCCCCCTTACTTTGGGTGGCCCAAGTTTCTAGGAGAAGGCGGCCTTCAGCCCCCCCTTGCTGGTCGTGGAGCCCCCCTATTCTAATCTTCAGCTCATCATCACGTCTAGCTTCGTGTTCTTTAATCTCTGCTTGCATATCAGACTTACTTGCTTTGTTGTCCACTTCCACAATCCCTTCCTTCTTAGCAATTTGTACTTAAGTGTCAACAAGGTCTTTGACTGTAGAGACTAGTTGCAGGGTAGGGGGGGAATCCTTACAAGATTTTACAACCTCATCAATTATTGCCTGCTTACCAAGCCCTTCTAGGATGTGAAGTCGGTCCTTTAATTCTGCCAGCTCCAATCGTAGCTCTCTCACTACTTGTAGATAAAAAATTTGATCCTGCTACCCGAGGATGGGTTGTTTTGAGCCCTCTTGTTGGTAATTCAGTGCATATGGAGAGGGTGTCATGGCTGCAATTGTAGAGTACCAAGTCCTGATGGCTGTTGAAGGAATTGAGGGAGTTGAGGGGGACTTGGAGGAGAGGGTAGGTGAGTCCATAGTTGGTTGTATGATGAACCCCCTAGCTTAACCTTACCCTTGGGTTGGGTTGGGGGTTTAGCCCAACTCGGGGTTAGGGAGGATTAGAACTAGACTAGGTACGGACGGGAGGTATGGACAGGTACGGAGGTACGGACGAGAGAGGATGTACGGATGTACAGCTGTACGGATGTGGTACGGACGGGAGAGGTTGTACAAACAGAGAAGTTGTACGGTTGTACGGACGCTGTGGTGCGGGAGAAGCTGTATGGAGGTACGGCTGTGATACAGGAGAAACTATACGGAGGCTAGCGGGAGAAGTTGCACGGAGGCTAGTGGGAGGGAGAGGCTAGCGAGAGAAATGGAAACCAAATCCAAAGGAGTGGAAATGATATGCTAGACCATACATCGCATCATCCTTTGGACAACCTTTCTCCATTGAGGCACAGTGGTAGGAGTAGACACAAGATTATCAGAAACTCCTTTCTGAGCTCAAGCGTAATAGGTCTCCCGTGGACATTGAGGAGGGGGACATCGATCAGTTAGTGACAGTTCCCTTGCACAATGCCTTGACAGCCAGCTCCATTAGATCCACAGCTCCTGTATGTTTTTTGAACTCAAGCGCAGCAAGTCTCCCAAGGGCATGGAGGAGAAGGAAGAGGTCTCCCGTGGACATTGAGGAGGAGGACATCGGCCTGTTAGTGACAGTTCCCTTGCGCAATGCCTTGACAGCCGGCTCCATCAGATCCATAGCTCTTGCATGTTTTCTTAGTGTGGAGGATTTGGACAAATTGGAGGATCGGGCCATGGTAGGTGTCTTTGAAGAGTTTGGTCAGATCCTTGACAAGGCAACAGATTGAGTTATGGGGGCCGCTATGCATGGGTGAAGCGATCTATGCACTGGGTGTAGCGGATCCTCGATAACAGGTTTACTCAACTTGGTGCAACAATTCTCAACTCCATAGGGCATATCCAGTGCATCCTCTCCTAGAAGCAACACCTACGATTGGAGGACAAGTGTCTCACGCGCATACATCAGCGGGAATGGTAGTCACAGCTTGAAGCAAAGGAGGCACTCTAGCAGGAGGGATGGGGTAATGAAAAACAGATACCTACACTTCAGAGTGCAGCATTGCAGGAGGAGCTTACTATGCTCCAGGACTACCATACATCGGAGCATGCCACTGCTGAAAATTGGATGAGTGAGGTCCAAACAGAGCTTGCAGACATGACACAGTGCCATACCACTCTTGAGGCATCCCATCACTCTTTGCAGCAACAACTTTCCTCTCTACAAGTTGAGCTCGTGATCTCGACATGATCGCTACAAGACGGCCTATCATCACTATAAGGGCAAGTATGAGAACTTACACAATATCATGGACACGATTGAGGAGGAGGAGCATGAAGATACATGCCTTGGAGGATTTGTAGCTCCATGACACTCTCTTTGCATCAGACTTGGTTTTCCCTATGATCAGAGAGCTCTCACTTTTGTACATAGGAGTTTTTGGGTTACTTTTCTTCTTGTGATCCAGCAAGCATTTTCTCTGAACATGGATGTAGTCGTCTTTTTCTTCTTTGGAGATGTATATGGTGACTTACTATTCTACATAGGAGGGTCTTTTTCTTCTCATTGATGTATCTGGGGACTTATTGTTCTACATAGCAGATGTACATAGCATAGTGTTGCTCTTTTAACCTTGGGTCGTTTTCATCCATTGTAAGGCCATGAGCATACTCTTATATACTCTTTTATGTCAGTTTTTCATTTCCGATGTAAGGCTGTGAGCCATTGGTTTATTTTGTTTCGTGCTATGGGGCCACGAGCCCTTGTAATTTTTAAAAGGTCACACCCTTATAACTCCGTTGTCCCACTAGCCTTGTATTCTACTTCACCCAATCACCGGGACGGTGAATGTAGTGGCAGGGGAAATATTGTAGATATTCAAGTTCAAGCCATTCCAGCCATGTGCAAGTATGTCGGCCAGGTGACATTATAACAGCCATATGAAAACTATGTCACCATGTTAACTAGGTGACAACTATGTTGGTGAGCGGACAATGTGACAACTATGTCACCATGTCGACCAAGTGACAACTATGTCGGCGAGCTGACAAGGTAACAACTATGTCAATTGGAGATAACCATGGTCACTTGTGTATCACAGCAAGATCTCACAAGTCCACCTAAGCGATCATGACATAACTATGTAAATGGTGGTGCAGAAGATAAGTCTGCACCGACCAGTAGTCAGAGGGCTAAGCGGCACGCCTGGAATAGTTTAGTGGACCACGGGGAGGTGCACATGGAATAATTATATCACCAGTTGGGAGAAGGCTAGTGAGTTAGGAAGTGGTTGAAGCTATGAAGAGTCAGAACGGTGGAACGGCTAAGGGAGATGTACCACCAATGGGGAAAATGGGAGAAGTTTCTCAGCCAGAGAAGGGGACCCTCCACGGGCAGCAGAGTGGATGAAGGTGTGGGGTGAGGAGGAGAGGGGACATTCGATGATTGTAAGGGTGAACATGAGAGTGACAAGAAGGCTTGAGTCAAGAGCTCGCCTAGTGTATCATTGTGGTGTCCTTTTGGTGTACTTCTCTTCTGCTCTCAATACTATGCTTCCCTCCACCTCTGTTCGCAACTCTAGCTCCCCTCCACCTCGTGTGTTCCCCTCTTCACCCCCCTTCATTTGGTATAACAGACCCTGCATCATTTGGCTTGAGTTCTGTTCCGTTCATGTTGAAGGATGGCTCTTGTGATCTTGTTTTGCTTGGCTTGCATCACTCTTGTGTTAGAATTATTATTATATTCTAGGCAGTGGCCAATGTAATGTAATAAGTGGGTTAGGGGAACTTTTCCCTCTTAGAGGTTTTTCCCCCTAACCACAGTCTAATATCTAACTATGGTTAGTGATTAGATAGGGTTTTGTCACTTGGACAAAACCCCTTCTCTTCTTTGTACTTCAATTCATTTCAGTCCACTATTGAGTGATCTACGTTCAGCTTACTCTCTTGCTCACTCTTGCTTTCATTCTTTCTCACATTTGGTATCAGAGCAGCTTCTTCCTGCTCCTGCTTCTGTTGCACATTTGCCTCCAGCTCCCGTCCTCCAGCTTGAGCCTGCCCATTCCATACACTCCGTACGACTGTACGGATTTCGTGCCAGCTACCTGCTCCGTACTGCCGCACGTGTGAACTTCATCAGTGCCAGTAATACCAGTGTTGCTCCATCCCGTACCCATGCATCTGGCCGTACATTCCCATACCTACCATCCGTACAAGTGTACGGTTTTCGTACAATTTCGTCGTACAGCCCCGTTGGGTTCTCGTCCGTACAGTGCCGTACAGTCCATACAGATGCGTCGTACAGTCTCACACACTTGTGCCATGCTGTTCTGTACAGTTTTCATACATCCGTACAGGTATACAGATCTGTGCCATGCATTGTACAGTCTCGCATACTTGTGCCATGCTGTTCTGTACAGTTTTCATACATCCGTACAGGAATACAGATTTCGACCGTATAGACTCCGTACAGCTGCATTCAGCAGTACTGACAATTCCGTACTGTTAGTCTGTATAGTTTGAAGGTGGTTGAAGGTCGAGCATTGTTCACATTTGGTCACTTGGCAGGTGGACTTCGAAAGTTGCATTTTTGCAGGGTTTTCTCTGTAGGTGGACATTGGAAAGAGTTTTGTCAGGCTTTTGTGCATACAGCCATTGTTTGGCTTAGTTTTTGGGAGCACATTTGGAGCTTTGGCCGACAAATTGCAAATTTGGGGCTTTCAATTAATTTGCCCTCTTTCGCTTAAATTTCACCCCAAAATTTGGGGCTTTTGGTTTTGAACTGCAATTTCATGCATTTTTGGGAGTTTCAGTTAATTTTCCCTCTTTTGGATGCAATTTCCCTGAAAAAATTGGGGCTTTTGGCATTCAGATGGAATTTGGCAGTTGAAAGACCATTTGGGAGATTTGCAAGCAGCTCTAGACTCAATGTGAGTCAATTTGCAGACTTTTGCCACTTTTTGCAAATTTTATTTCCAGATTTTTGGGCAATTAGCAGAGCATTGTGGTGGATTTCGAGCCTTTGATAGGCTGTGATAGTATTTGTCACTGTGGGCAGATTTTCTTTGGCAGATTTTACTTGTGCATTTTGCATCCCAGAAAGGGATTTTGCTTGTTCAGTTTGCTGTATTTTTGAGTTTATCTAGCCAAAATTGCTCAGAACAACCCCAATGAGGTGTTTGGAGTCCTCACACAGGAGGATAAGTTGGATGGCACCAACTACTCCTTGTGGAGTTTTATGGTTCGCAACATCTTGGTTTGCAAACATCTTTGGGATTATGTCAATGGACATGAAGCAAGGCCACATTCTGTGGCTACACCTGTCACTCCTACAGCTCGAGGCAGGGGTAGAGGTCAAAATGCAGCACAACTAGTTGGAGCTGCTGCTCTAGGGGCTCCCACAATAGAGCAAAAAAGATGGGATTCTAGGGATGCACAAGCTCTATCAATGATTTCCCTCTCTATGAAGAGGTTCATTATTCCTCACATTCGGTCATGCAAGACATCAAAGGCAGCTTGGGAGATATTGGAGGGTATGTTTGTAGCAAGAAATGATGCTAGAGTTTCCTTTCTGAAGCGAGAGCTTTCTCGTACGCATATGGATGAGGGAGATTCTGTGAATACTCACCTCACAAAGCTTCAAGATTTGATGGAGCAATTTCTGAACATTGATGAAGTCATTCCAGATTCAGAGATGATTACCACCACTCTAAATTCTTCGTCGTATCACCATTCTCCAAGCCCTTTGTGCTATAGAACAATCTCTGTCGGGCGCACCTTTAGCTCGAAGCTTGTCGCGAAATTGTGCCTCCATCGCCTGTGCCAACAAGAAAACAGTCCGCCGATGTATTGCGTAATGCCGCCTCTGTGGTCACTCATTTCCAAATTCCTGTGAGCACGAGTTGGGCGACACTACAAGCAAGCTGCTGATGAAGTTTAAGCCCGTTTGGTCAGGTATTGGAGGAGAAACAGACAAAAGGCCAGTCGATTTTGCCAAGCTTCTATATGGCGATCTGGCGCAACATTGTGCCTCTTCTTGCTGGTAGCCCTGGTCTGGTATACTAGTGTTACTTTTGCATAAAAATCCCCTTGAATAGAGCTATGAGCGATGCGAATTGTGGCCTCCAATCTACCTTGGTCTCTGCTGATAGAATTCTGCGTATTTTGGTCAAAGGGTGTTGAGCAATCACCATAAGTTTGGGGCTTCCATTATTTACTACAAACTTTCATTGTTTTGATTGTACTTGAGTAGTAGAACTCAGTCATGGAGCAGAACTCAGTCATGGAGCTCATGAGTGTCCTTATACTTTGCATTTAGAATGAAATGATGACTATGTGATTCTCTTTGATGAGTACTTGAATTGTAAACATGACTAAGCCCAAGCGAGTAAAGAAGTTTGATGGAACTAGTTTCCATACTTGGCAAACAAAAGCTAAGTTTGTGCTTATGAAAAAGGAGATATGGAATGTTGTGAATGGAAAGGAAAAGAAGTCTACAAAAGAAGAAGTTGATTGGTTGATCAAAGACAAGAAGGCTCTTGCTATCATTGCTTTGGGATTAAGTGACTCATACATTCACCACATTGATAGCTTTGAAACTTCACATGAAGCTTGGGATCATCTTCACACAGTATGCACAAGGGAAATGCTTCAAATGTATCTTGCTTATGAAGTTCCTTTGGCTACAATTGAAAAAGGGAGAGTGTTATTCCATGAAGAATAACAACTCCAAAGAGAATGAAGCATTCCTTGTGAAGAAGGGATACTTCAACAACAAAGCAAATCTGGCTGAAGGAAGAACTCCATCAGCAAATGAAGAATCAAACTTTGAAGATAAAGACTATGCTTTTTGAGCACTTTGTCCTTAGAATTTTTGTTTATCATCACTTGGTCAAATTTTGAGGTTCTTTGCCTGGAGTAGTACTCCAAAAAGAATGTCATATGTTTTGTCTTTTGTAAATCACCTTTGGTCACCATATGATGTAGGCCATGTGATGTGTGTTTAATCCCATGGTACCTCTTGCAGACATGAGAAACTAGGTCCACACAAAGGCTATGATTAATCCTTGTACATGCAAGAGAGAACCATTTGGGGGGGTCTATCCCATTTTTGTAAACCTACACCCTTGGGAACCTTTGCTAGCATGAGATCCTAGACATAGATTTATCCTTGACCACCATGAGATGGCATGAGAAACTATGAGACTAGATGAATCCTTGACATTGCAAAAGGCAAACCCTTGAGGGGGCGTATGTTGGGATAAGTGTGATCAAGGGCTTGCTCTATGGTGCATATGTGCATCTAGGGGAGTCACATGTGTGTGTGTGTGTGTGTGTGTTGTAGAGGCACATCTAGTGCTATGATGTGTCTAGTGTGTGACCTAAGTGATGATGTAAGCCAAAGGCCCCCACATGGGAGGTTCCTTTGATTTAGGCCAGTCCCATTGATGTAGGGGCTGATTGCCACTGATGTAGGGAAGGTGCCACCTTCTTCCCATTTCTATAAGAGAGAGTCACCTCTCTCACAATCTATAGAAAACAACATTTTTGGTTACATATTGTGCTCTCACTCCTCTTCCAAGATGCATCTATTCTATCCCACGTGTTTCGACACCTAAAAATAAAATGCTCCTCCGACTCGACCTCCTGAGAGTCGCACAATATGCATAAGCGATGCTCCCTAGGATCCCTCTGCTCTGCCGCTCTCTATGCGGAGGCGGTGTGATGATACCCGAAACTGTCCGATGGAGATCCGTAGTGAGTGAGGCATATGAAGCTCAGTGTACCCCGGGTGTGATGAATCCCTCCTCCGAAATACGAAGACAGTAATCTCTGTAGAAACTCAGCTTCACTGAAGCTCCCTCGGCTCCAACCAGGTCCTAAAGGTGTGTAGCTGCAGGAGATCCTCACCAATGACCTGGTTGGTGTGTGGCCCAATCGGGATGGTGGGTAGGAGTACTGGAGGGGCATCTAAACTGTACAGAAAAGGAGGTATCGTATCGATGTGGAACCCTAGTCTCACTGAGTCCGTGCATACCAGCATCGCTCGTCTCCCTCTCCCACTGACCAGGAGGTCAACCGGCTCATTCAAGCGGATCTGCTCCAGCTCCACACCTGGCGGACATGGTTCCTTCACTCCGAGCTTCCTGTGAAGCTCGACTTCTACCGCCGACACTGCCTCCAGATCTCACAGGAGGGCTTCATCACACCTCCGGGTTACACACAGCTTCATCTACCACATGCGCTCCAGATCTCCCTAGGTCAGTTTAGGGTCTCGTCACACCAATTACGGATCGAGAGCGGACGCGCAGAGGGTATCCCATGAGAGGACCGCCTTTGCCTACTTTGCGACTTGCAGGAGATCGAGTCAGAGGAGCACTTTGCTTTCAGATGTCCTATCTATTATGCCATTCGAGCCGGGTACCTCTGCCTCTTTCGCGACAGATTCGGCTCCCTCCCACACATGCTGCAGTTCCCGGATCAGCGATGCCTAGCTGCTTTCTTACATGAGATGACTCGCCACCGAGATACCTCTCTCTGAGCACGACGACACGAGCAACACACATAGCGTGAGAACACCCAGCGGCCTATCACTGATTTCTTCCAGTCACAGGATACCTCTCCTCAGTCTAGCGGACGACGCGGACGTGAGCGAGAGCCAGAGCCACGACAGTTGCGCCAGCGGATAGACTCACACATCCGGGTCTATGACATCTCGTCTCTGCTCTCTGCCCGCCCCACCAGGGTTACCGTTGCCCTCATCCACAGGGCCACCCGCCGCCCCCAATGACCGAGCTCGACTAGGCCGCGTGACATCAGAGGCCAATCATCTATCGTAGGGTTTTTTCCGACCTCCCATTTGACGGCCCCTCTATGATTGGTCTCTGACGATCACCACCTGCACATGTATACTGTATCTCCCCTCTTTTTTGTATCATCTAGAGGTAGACACATTTTTTTTGTATCAGGATAGACACACCGTCCTTCATAACCTCTTTTTGTAGAAACGGTTGGTTGGCCCGTTTTAAGACCGCCACCGTTATGCTCATTGTATCAGTTATCTTTAGTCTCATAGACCTTCACGGTCTCCCGAAGACTTTAATAAACTTTCTTTCTTTCTTTCTCTCCTGCCAACCTCATGGAGGAATCGAGAGCCAACCATGGCAACCTCTGTCTCCCTGATGTGTAGTCCCCATATGATCTAACCCGGTGTAGATATATAATGGTCTGAAAGGCTGCATCTAGTTGGAGTGGAGAAGCACCAAACTCGGCGTGAATGATGTGATGTGATACAGACGGTTTTCCCTAGATCATCCGTGAGAGCAGGAGGATCTACAAGCGCTCCACTCGTGTCCACTCTATCTCTGACATGTCAGGCCCCCAACAAGGGCTGCCATACATACCGGCTGGTCGGAACAAGGAGTCAAAGAGAAGAGCCTTAGTCCGAGGGTCCTGGAAGTGGGAGTGGAAGCATTTTCTCTCTAGCCGAGCCAGTGAGGCGTATCCCCTGCTCAGTGTGGCTTGCATCGCTGGTCTCATTGTGAAGATTGGGCCGGAGAAGATGACCCCCAAGTAAGTGTATGAGGATACGATCTCAATTGGTGACCCACCGAAAGTAAAAGTAAACTACTTCCGTTGCATGTTTGCTCGAGAGGTGTCAAAGATCATGATCTTGGCCTTGCCAAGGTTGACCTCCAAATCATGGGATAAACAAAAAGCCTGCAGTGCATCTAGGTGTCGCTGGAGCCCCTCGGGTGTGGACAACAAGAGTGCCACATCATCCGCATAAAGAAGAATCCTGATGATGATCCCGACAAGTGAGCAACCGGTCGCTCCGAACGCCCCCATGAAAGTCTCAAGCTCATTGATGTAGAGGCCAAATAGGGTCGGTGATAAGGGACAACCGTGTTTAACTCCTATGATACTCAAGATCTCATCTGTCCAAGTTGCGCCTGTCTGAGCTCAGCCTGAGACTCTCTCATACAGTGCCATGACTGCCCAGATGATCTCCTGATCAAATCCCAGTGTCTGTAGGCGTGTGATGAGACGAGCTCGAGGTACTGTGTCAAAGGCTTTCCGGAAATCCACAAAGCAGCAATATACCCTCTCCTTCCGTGATCTGGCCTCCTCAATGACACTCCTGAGTGTGAGTATGTGAGTATGTGATCCATAGTCCCATGGTCTCACCTGAAACCGCCCTGACCCTCTACTCTGAGCCCTCTCATCTCTGCGGACAGGCTGACTGACGCATCCAATACAGCTGCATAGATCTTGGACATCACATGTCCAATCATGATAGTCCTGTAGTTACTCGGGTCCATGGGATCCCCTGCCTTGTGGATGGAGGTGATGGTGTTGAGTGTCCAGGTGCGGGGGAAGCCAAGGCAAATAGCGTCATTGAATAGCTTTGCTAGGACGAGGCTACCGTGTCGATCCCATATGCGATAAACTCAGTGCATAGCCCCTCGTGATCCTTAGCTCAGCCATTGTGCAGTTTTAATGTCGCGTCCTTGACTCCCCCTCTGGTGAACAACGTCCAAGTGGTGGGGCGATGTGTGTGTATGAGATCTGGAGTAGGCTGGTGTGGGACATCATAAAGATGGTGTGCATACGTGTGCCAGACTCTTGTGTCGATGAGGGGTGATGGAGACCTACGCTCAAGGAATCTCCGCCAAAAATCCTTAGAGTTGTTGCTGCATAAGATGTGAAGCAGCTCCTCCTCATTTTGACGAAGAAATGCCTGCTTCTTCCGACGTACGAGACGTCGGTACTTGCGTACCGTGTCTGGTGTATTTGGGAGGTGACATTTGGTTTCAAGTCGGAGCTGTCGGCGATAAGCCTTGCACTCCGCATCATACCAATTGTTGTAGGGTACAGAACCAAGAGGTGGTGGTGTAGTGGACCGTGTGGTGTGTGGAAAGATTTTGAGGGCAGCCTCGTGGAGTGTGCGACTAATTAGGGTAGCACGGTCCTCTATGAGTGGTATGTGATCGATGTAGGTTAGGAGTCTGTTTAGGCGTCCAGAGTAGGCCGGTGAGAGGCTGTTATCAAAGTGTATGTCGTGGTAGGTGTCGTGCTTCCTATATATTATCAGCAAAATTTACATGAGGGTCTCAAAAAAGCAGAGAGGTGATTCTGTGTGTGTGAGAGAGCGACGGAGAGAGAGTGTAGCCTGCGCCGCCTGCTCCAGCGTGCGCCGCCCACTCCAACCTGCGCCGCCTGCTCCCCCTGTGCCGCCTTGCTCCAGTTCGCGCTGCCCTGCCCTTGCTCGTGCCACCCTGTTTCCATTTGCTTACCCTACGCAGCCTGCTCTCTCTCCCTTTTCCTTCCTGTTTTAAATCTCCTACCTTTCACTTTCTGGTCTCTTCTTTCTCCCTATGGCTTCAGACGCTGCTACGTTAACTACCTATGTGCGCAAGGAGCGCACACCAGAGGTTAAAAGACGCTGTCCTGATCTCGCTTCAGACGCCAGCATGGATTTAGAGGCCCAATATGTCTTCGACACTCTCAAGGATGACTTCCTTCAATCTCGCCAGGATTGGAGCAAGCCTGTTCCCCAGGTTACCTATAAATTGCAGCTACCATCCTTGGTGCAGCCACTTAAGAAGCTTGCCCACACTGCAGTCATTATCTTTTTTCCGGGAAAGATACCATCTGCCAATGATGTTGCGCAATGGATTCAGTCCATCCTCGGAGGCTCTTTTGTGGAGGGAGTGTACTTTGCCTCTCGTGGGTTTTATGAAGTTCACCTCACCGATGCTTTGCAGAAACAGCGTGTGCTTGAATTTTCTCCTTTGTTTTATGGCCGGCAAATGGTGCATGCTATGCCATGGTCCCCTAACAAGGACTATCAAAGTCTCATTCGGCATCATTGTCCTGTTTGGGTGGAGGTGGTTAATTTCCCAGACTATATGCGAGAGGAACTGCCCGGATTGGCTGCTGCACTGGGCCAAGTTATCTGCCCTCCTCGCCCTGCTGGGAATCGTAATAGATTCTGTATATTGTGGGACACAGATACCCCTACTCTCCCCTCCATTGCAGTGGAGGTTGAAGGTTTGCCAATGGGGCAAAAGTACTTTGAATTGAAATGGGGAATTTTCGCAGGCGCTTGTTTTTCATGCCATAAGTACGGGCATTTGGCCTCTGAATGCCCTACCGTCTTGCATCCTCCTCCAGCCACTGCCATACCTCCTCCAATGGTTCAGCCAGCTCGCAAGCAAGAGACTATTGGGTCTAAGAATCAGGATAAAAATGCCTCTAAAGCTGGAAAAGTGGCTTCACAAATCCCAGCCATATTCAAAGCCAAGGACAAAGGTAAAGAGAAAGAGAAGGCTCCTGATATTGATGGCTTTTTACAGCCCAAGCGGGTTCTCAGGCAAAGACCCCTTCAATCTCATCACTGGGATGCATCTACTCCTACTCCAGGCCAAGCCTCTACCTCAGCCACTCCCTCGCCCTTACTCAATTGGGTTGGAGTCCTTAAAAAACATATTCCTGTCTGTGAATCTGAGGAAGGGCTATCTTTTGACCCAGGAAAGGAAGGGCTGCAGCCCATGATGGCAGATGATTAGCACTCTTTGGTTGTACATTCTTGGCCCTTTCCTTGTATATATCCTCATGCCTGATAAACTTCTCTGTGTTACTTTTAATGTACAGGGTCTCTGCAATCCCTCTAAGTGGAGATTAGTGTGGAATTATGTTCTATCCAGGCAGCCAGACATTCTCTGTTTGCAAGAACATAACCAGCATTCTATGGCAGGCCAAGTTGGCCATTTTGGGGGTTATGATATTCACTATGCAGGCACTAAGCTTTTCTCGGGTCTATGCATATTGGTCAGACATGAGCTGCAGCCCCAGCTTGCCTTTAATGACTGTGATGGCAGATGGATGGTGATTCAATGTGATGTCAATGGTGATATTTGGGAATTTGCCTCGGTTTATGCTTCACAAACTTCTGCCTCCCGAGCCTCCATGTGGCATGCTATTGCTTCTTACCCATGGCGATCTTGTGCTCTTCTTGGTGGTGACTTTAATAACTCTCCCATGTCTTCTGACAATACTACTCAAAGATCTCATATGATCCCTTATGAAAAGCAATCATGGGAAGAATTACTCACCACGACACATGCGCAAGATTTATGGACAGCCATGCACACTGGAATTGGGGGCTACACCTACCATCATAATGCCTTTACTAACTACTGGGCTCGCCTAGATAGATGGTATTTACTGCAGGCTCAGCAATATACAGATTTCTGCCTTCATATTGAGATTGATCATTCCCTTGGTCTCTCTGACCATGCTCCTTTATGCCTGCACATTCAGTTTGGTCAGCCCTGGGATGACATGCCCTTGCATTCCATTCGGATGAAACATATCAATAAAGGCTATCTCCAGCATGCACATTTTCAACAATTGATCCGACATGCCATAATTCCCCTCGCAGCACATATCCATTATGACAGTAATTTTGCATGGCAACGCCTTGTGGACAGGCTTCAGCATGCCATACATGAATATGGGAGTCATTTTATGCTTGATTGGAGAGCTAAAGTTCGGCATGCTAAAGCAGCGGTTCAATCTTTGACTGTACTTTTTCAGATGCAGCCCCTTTCTTCCCAACAAATGGACACTCTCGCTCAGTCAAAAGCTCTTTTGCAAGCTAATGACCGACGTAAATTGGCCAAGTGGCAGGTTCGAGCAAGGATGACTCAATTTTTGGATAAAGGATGCTCCTCTAAATCCTTTTCTCAAGGGTTACATGCTTTCAGGAGAAAGACATCTTGCCTCAGAGTCCGCAAACGGGATGGGGAATGGACTCGGTCTTTCTCAGAGCTTCAACATGAATGCTTTTCTTATTTTCAGAAGCTATTTGCACCCCCTGATACTCCTTCTTTGCAAGAATTACAAGCTCGGGAGATTCTTTTGCATCAAGTGCATCCCATTATCAACCCACAGGAAGCTCTCAAACTGGATATGCCTTTCACTGATAAGGAGCTTGATGATGCCTTGTCTCATCTTAGCCCTGGTAAGGCTCCGGGGTATGATGGTCTCACAGTGGAGTTTTTCTTACACTTTTGGGAGGATCTTAAAGGTGTCATCCTACAAATGATTAATAACTCTTGGCACACAGGAGTACTCCCCTCCTCATGGAAGCATGGCATAGTTAAACTCATTCCCAAGAGGAAATTGTGTGAGCATCTTATGGATTGGAGGCCCATCACATTGATGCCCGTTATTTACAAACTCTTTGCTAAAATGCTAGTGCACCGCCTTCATCAAGTGCTCTATGAGGGCTTGCATCCTTTGCAATATGGTTTCGTCCCTCGGAGGCAGATTCATGATAATATTGGCAATGCTCTCATGGCTATTGAATATGCAAAATATTCTGAATAGGATGTTTTTATTATGCAAGTGGACTTTGCCAAAGCTTTTGACACGGTCAACTGGGACTTTATCTCACAAACAATGGCTAAGATGGGCTTCGGGCCAAAAATGGCTAATGTCATCTACTGTTTATATGCTGGCTCTACAGCCCAATGCATCCTTGGAAATCATCTTTCGCAATCTTGGTCCTTGGGTCGTTCGGTCCGGCAAGGATGTCCACTCAGTGCCCTATTGTATGCCATTGCCACTCACCCACTTCTCTCATATTTGGATCATCTTACCGCACAAGGTCTTCTCACTGGTCTTCAGATTCCTGGAGCCCCTTCCTTTATTGCTCAGGCCTATGCAGATGATTCTTTTTTTATGCAACATAATTCTCCACAGCAGTTGAAGACTATTATGGACACTCTTTCTTCATATGGCCTGGCTGCTGGCATGAATGTTAATTTCGATAAATCTAGCCTCATACCGTTGCATTCATATGATTGGCATACTCTTCTATGGCCTGGGCACATTATGCAGCCCTGTGATGTGGTCCACCATCTTGGTTACCCTATTGGCTGGCACATCACTAGGAAACAACAGTTAAAATGGATTTTTGATAAGCTTCATGCCAAACTCCATTATTGGAAGCTCTCCACTTGGCCACTCCATGTTAGGCTTCGGATTGTCCAGTCGATTATTATGGCTTATGTTCAGTATTATTTGCCTTTGATGCACTGGACTTCTCAAGACATTTCTGCCTTTATGTCTCATGCCATGGAACTGTTATGGAAAACAAAGTCTTCTGCTAAAGCTCTAAGACTTATGAGGATGACAAAAGTCTGTTCCCCAAGGATGCACGGTGGATTGAATGTGCTGAATATTGCGCACCATGTCTTGGCCAGGAAAATTCCTCTTCTACTCACCTTTTTTCGTCAGAAGCAGCCATGGACTCATATGCTTGCAACCATGTGCACGTCCTTACGTACTACTGCACATGGTGCCTGGCTCACTGATTTTTGGGAGGTTATTTTGGGCAGATTTGTAGGCTCTATCCCGGGTTGCCCCTTTGCTACTTCACTTATTAGCGATTGGCAACAGGTCCTTTCGCATGCTCATTGGGCCCCTTCCGTTTTATCTCATGCCAATTCCCTTCGGCAAGAAAGTATTTATTGGAGTGCTGTTTTTGATCCTCCATTGGCCCTCCAAGAGCCGATTCGGGCATATAATCTCAGCAAATTGGGGATCAGGTGTATAAATGACGTTGTTGATGCTACTGGGCACATGCTTTCCTTCCCTCAAGCCATGGCTTCTTATCCACTAGCCATGCATCACAGGTTTATTTGGGGAAAAATTGCTGAATTACTGCAGCCTTTTCTTCCCATCCCTCCTTTATCTACAAGGGACCGATTACATGATTGGCAGTTACACCCGGTGGGCTCAAATTCTCGTCCTGTTCCTCTTCCTAACCTAACGGTCAGCATGACATACTCTCTCCTCCAGCCGTCACCATGGATTCACTTACATGCTAATTCTCTTTGGCATATGGCAAAATCGCTTGCTTGGTGGCGAAAGAATCTCCGCAATTTATGGAGAAGCAAATTGCCTCTCAAGCAAAAGCTTTTCCTATGGCGTTGTCTTACAGGAACCTTATCCGTGGGGGTCACTCTGGCTCAACGAAGGATTGCATCTGCTTCCTGTCTTCGATGCATGGCCCCTTCTGAAACGGTGTCTCATTTGTTTTGGATGTGTTCCAGCACTAAGACCTTCTTATGCAAAATTTCCATGTCGCTTCGCCTTCGTTTCCCTAACTCACCTTTTGGGAAACATTTTTGGCTTTTTGGCAGACTTCCTGCAACCCTGGTCCATTACTCCTTATTTTTGAACTGGGTCAGATATTGGGCTTTTTGGACCATCTGGCAGGATCACAACATGCGATATTTTGGGAATCCGTTCTTGCAATCTTATGAATATTTCAGACTCTCCCTACGGCAATCTATCTATGATGCTTGCTATCAAGGAGATCTTCCTCAGTCATGCCTGGAAATAGTTTTTCTTTGCTTTTGATTTCCTGTTGAGGCTCTCTGCTTTTTTGAGACCCTCATGTAAATTTTGCTGATAATATGATCATGGATTTACCCAAAAAAAAAAAAAAAAAAAAAGTGTGTGGTGTGGCTAAGCATGGGGTGGCGATAGTGAAGAATAGGTATGTGTGATCAGCTTGTGGAGGGAGTAGTGCTACGGTGAAGTTGGTGATACATGAAGTGAAGGTAGGGGATCCCATGATGTAATCTACTACACTAGTGCCCCCCCCGTGTGGGAAGCAAGTAAAGCCACCTGAGGAGGGCCATAGGTCAAGCCCGTTGTAGATGATGAGATCATGCATCCTGCCCGATGAGAACCTAGTCATACGTGCTCTGTCTAGGTCCATGTCTGGTAGCATGATAGTGGTGCCTGGCACGTGCTTGTCCTGGCATTGAAGTCCCCAACAAGGAGAACTTCCCTGCGGGCTGAAATGTCTGGGATATCCTAATGTAAGGGTGCATATGGCGATGTCTCGCCCTCCTCTCGTGCCACTCTGGCGAAGTGGAATGTGTCTGGCGGGAAGTAGCATATTGCTATGAAAAGGTCACGGGTGTCTGTGCGTCGGATCCAGATCTTGGATCTGGATCCACATGAATCGAGAGTGTGCGTCCTTCCTCTCAATGGAGATGGCTCCAGCGAGAGAAGACCTGTACAATACTGCGACCCTGCCTGATCCTTGGACGACTCCTGTATCCCTCGTCTCATCCATGAAGGCTGACTTTCATGTGTAGCCACTGACTATCGGTAGTGGACGCTCTGGGCTCTGGTGTACCAAATGGTGCAATCTAGGGTCTCGAAAACCTGAGTCTCATAGGCCCCGTCCCCCTAAAAGGTATGGGTTGGAGCCCGACGGGTGCCGGTCAACAACCTACCATCTCAGACCACGGCCCATTTTCCCTCCTTGCGGGCAACATCCCGCTGCTGTAGAAGAACTCGTCGCTCCTCAATCTATAGTGGTGTCAAATCCTCATCCATGGACAGGGTGGGATGCTCTCGTAGATCGGCTTGGTGTTGGAGTGTCTTCAGTCGAGCATGTGAATCTCTGAAGCGAATGACTAGGGGTTGCTCTCGGTTGGAATCTCTCCCAACACGTCATGCTCCCTCTATGCCATGGTCGAGGACCCCCATGGTAGTGGTCACAAAGGTGATCGCCTCCTCCATGGGCATCGTAGTGGTGCTGGTGCTGTCTCGCGTGATCCGTTGTATTCGGATATTGAGGGCCTTCGAAGCCCTCTGCTGCTGCTCCTGTATGGCGGCTGAAACGGTTGCCTTTGCGGGCTCCCGTTTTGCCAAGTCCACCCATCTAGTCGTCTTTGCTATAGCCGACTGTATCGTGGCTATTTGTGCCTTCATCTCTGTGACTGGGGTCCCTCCACCCGAGCTCCTCTTGAAGCTGTGATGTCGTGCCTGAGTCCCTAGATAAGGGTACCCTGCTCGTGCATAATGCAGGCCTGCTCTTGGGTGTATCGGGCCTACTCCTGGGTGTAATGTGTCAGCTCTGTCTGACGGGCTAGGATGCTATGTATCTCAGCCAATAGGGAGTCCCAAGCATCTAGTGGGGGCCTAAGATGTCCTGGTCCAGGTGGGAACTGGATCTTGAGAGGGGTTGGAATGAAGGTGGGCTGCTGAGGTTGTACTGAGGGTGGGGACAGCATGATTTGGGCGGGGGAGTGGTATGTAGGAGTAGCGAGGCCGGACGAGGTGATGAAGGGTGGCTGACTGAGAGGTAGAGGTGATACGAGGGGAAAGTACTGTGGAGCCGTGGCCGGTGGGGCTAGTGGTGAGGCTACTGGAGAGGAGACCTGTGATGATGATGCAGGAGAGGGGGAGCAGAGAGGTGGTGTAGATGATGAGGCGGATGATGGTGAAATAGTGGTGGTAACCATAGAGGTCGAGGATGTGGTGAGCGGCATGGGCTTTGGGTGGGCCCCTTTCTTCTGGGCCGCAGTGCTGTCTACTGTCAAACCACTCCGGTTGCTACGTTTGTTGAAGTCCTCCAGATTGAGTTGCTTTTGTGTTTTCGCCTTGTCACCGTTTCCCTTCCCCATCTCCACGCGTATGCAAATTTGAACCGAAGGGTCTCCCGCCTAGTCTCCTGTCCTCATCCTCCTGTTCCCTTCATTATGGGGGAGGCAGCAACAGGCAAAGAAGGGATTGCAGTAGGTCGGAGCTGTTGGAGAACCTCCGCTCGCAGCTCCGACCTTTTTATATTTTAAAAAAAACGAGAAGGGGGGGGGGGAGGGGCTGAGCGAGGGGTAGTGGGGGTAGTGGGGGGGGTAGCGGGGAGGGGGTAGCAGAGGGGTAGCGGAGGGGGTGGCAGAGGGGTAGCGGGGGGGTAGCGAGGGGGTAGCGGGGGAGAGAGAGGGGTAGCGAGGTGGTACAGAGGGGGTAGCGAGGGGGTACAGAGGGGTAGCGGAGGGGGTAGCGAGGGGGTAGCAAAGAGAGCAGGGGGTAGCAGGAGAGAGAGAGAGAGCAGGGGGTAGCGAGGGGTAGCAGGGAGGGTAGCGAGAGGGTACGGAGGGGTAGCGGAAGGGGTAGCGAGGGGGTAGCAGAGAGAGCAGGGGGTAGCGGGAGAGAGAGAGCAGGGGGTAGCGCAGGGAGAGAGCAGGGGGTAGTGCAGGGAGAGCAGGGGGTAGCGGGAGAGAGAGAGCAGGGGGCAGCACAGGGTTTAGCGAGGGATAGTGCAGGGGGTAGAGAAGAACACCCATGGAGGACCTACATGCAGCCTGACGAGATCAGAAATTGAGGACTGTAGCACCCATGGAGGGACCTACATGCAGCCTGACGAGATCAGAAATTGAGGCGAATGGCGGGCGCGATGCAGATTAGCAGGTCTAGCAGTCTTGCGGAGCTTGGAAGGGCCTAGGAGGGAGCTTGAAAGGGCTGAAAGTTCCCACAAGGGGGCTTGGCTGAGCAGCCTTTATGCAGGAGGATGCAGGGGAGCACTAACCTGCTCTCTCTGTACACACACACACTTTTTTTTTTGGGGGGTGAAACCTGTTGTATTTATATTACAATTTGCAGCCCCATAAGAGAGGGGATGCTATTACAAAATCAGAAAAGGTCATTGTACAATGAATATGTAGTGCTGTCAATGGGATGAGCTCATAGGCAATCAAAAAAAGATTGCCATAATGATGGTTTAAAGGCTCTATCATTGTGGTACTTCCATAAAGTTCATAGAGCCCAATAGCGAACCCAACTGAAAAAAAGGTCATAACTTGACCTGATGGGGTGCCATCCAAAGAGCGAGAAAAGCCTACCAAAAGTAGCAGCAAGAAAGCGTGCCTGCAATAGCCTCTATAGAAAGGATTAAAATTCTCCAGACTTAGGGCATTGCTAGAAGATGTGAGGCACCGATGCCCAGGGAGCAAAGCATCAATGACAATGAGTAGGGGCGATATGCCAGCGAGCCAATAGCTGACCAGTAGGAAAAACTCCCCCAGTAACTCTCCAGAGGAAAACCTGTTGGTGAAGGGGAAGTTTGCAAGTCCACACAACCTGCAATCTATTCCTCCACCATCCAGGACTGCGATGCATAGGCCAAATGTGATTTGCACGGGCCGAAAACCAAGAGGGGGGTAACAAAACCCTAAAAAACTAGCAATAATAATGGAAGCCAGTGATTAGGGACGAGATCTTTGAGAATTAGCAATTAAAGCCCAATCATGTAAATGGTCCTGAAGCTCAAGTGACGGAACTAGCTGAAAATCTTGAAGCAAATGAGATACTAAATGCAAAAAGGGATAATAATCAAATCTGAAATGGAGCTGACAATCCGCCATAGGAAAAGGATCATGTGTCATCCAACACATTGATAAAACAAAAGAGGAACACGGCTAAAAAGCAACAGATTGTCTTCAGATTGGAAGATATTGAGGCTGGGGCAATCATGGAATCAGAACTGCAGTGTGTACTGGCTCCAAGATACAGTAGCGTAGCACACCATCCAGAGCATGGATCCAAATACATGAATCATGTCATACACAAGCTCATTGCAATCATTCCCAGACACAAAGCAGAAGATCCACGAATCACCAATCCCAAAATAAATATCAATCTCAGGATAACATAACACCCACAAGCACCTTCTGGCAGCACAAGAAATAGCAAAATATAGGAAATGAACCCACAACTCACTGGGAAAAGTCTCTCTGTATCTGCATCAGGAACCAATCATGTACTCCTTCACAGATGTCTTCTTGTGTCAGAAGAAATTGCACATGGAGCCAGCAAAAAACTCTTTTAATGACAAACATATGTCAGCAATCAAGCTTCCTCGTCAAATCAGCAACCCACCAATCACGTGGTCGTAGGTAGATCCATAGACAAATCAGCGCCTATATTAAACTACCTCTGCCTTATCGCCATCCAATCACTTCAGAAGAGCAGCCAGGGAGAAACTCAAATGAACTCTCAAATCTAGTAAAGCAGCCAACAACCTGCGCACACATGCGAACCGTGCCAAAAAGGCAGCCCTCACCTTAGCATAACTCGGATTTCTATGAACCCTTTGCTTATCTTGGCAACCAGCTTGGAACTCTTGCAACCAATTTCGAGCCTCTCCCATCAAGCAAAAGGAAAGAATCTGCAAAAGCACTTTAGGAACATTTCTGTCTTTGATTAAAGCAATAAACTCCATACTCTCAATGAACCTCTCAGGATCTTCATTGAGCAACCCATAAAATCTAGGAAATTCATGAGCCATCTTGTACACTCAAATCACAGGAAAAAACTCAACCAATCACCCCAAAACAAATAACTCTATTCCTCAGTCGTGCTTTGACTTGCAGCTAACACAGATCTCTGTTTCTTCAGGGCAATCTTCTTGAGAACTTTCTTAATTATTGCTTGGAGATGAATCACTCGAAACTTGTGATCAATGCAATTCTACCTTCTATGCCCACACCCACTGCATAACTCACAATGTATCACCTGCATACGAGGCGTTCTCTTCATAGCTCATCAAATTACACCCAAGATTCAGACAAGAATCTTCAGCGAGGATTACCAAAAAGTGAGCAAACCAAAAAAAGTGAGCAAGCCAAAAAAAACAATCAAAACAAAATAAGAATAGATTGACAAATCCTTCTTTTAGCAACTTTCTAAGTCCTTCAAAAGTCCATGAGAGAGTGGGACCTATGTCTGCATCATTAGTAAAGACACACCCTATCTTCGCTCACTTTTACTCATTCAATTTTTTGTAATCCTTCATAATCAAGTTGTCTCTCTCCATCAATATAAGTGAGATCACCAATGAAATCTTGCACACAAGTCAAAAGTTTCATAGGACTTCTTGAATGGAATAGTCCGCATTACATGCATGTGCAAATGCTTGGTTTTTGAAACTCTATTCACTCTTGGAACAAAACCCATGTTTTTCTGTATGCCAAAAAACCCTCCCTAATGAATCACTCTTACAAAGAGTAAGTACATCCCTTTCTTTAAAATGAATTAAATTTCAAAACAAATCAATCTTTGCTTATAAAAATTAATGGTAGAAGCTAAAATAGACAAGATATTAATATGGTCCCTATTATGTGAACTTTCCTCTAGATCTGATGCAAGAAATCAGCTAATTGTTTATTAAATTTACATTTTGATGCATGAAGTTTTACTAAATGGTGCAAAAGGTCATGATAATAATCTAAATCATGCCTTGCCATTCGTTTTGATATGTAACATGACCCCATTTGGATTTGTAAATCAAAAGATACAAGACGTCGAAATTCTCATCTTTTGGGCCAAAAGAGGGAGCGCGTTAACGCACTGCCTCTTTTGGCCCAAAAGATGAGAATTTTGACGTCCTGGTTCTTTTGATTTATAGATCCAAATGGGGTCATGTTACATATCAAAACAAATGGCAAGGCATGATTTAGATGATTATCGTGACCTTTTGCATCATTTAGTAAAACTTCATGCATCAAAATGTGAATTTAATGGAATTTTTGCCAATTTCTTACACCAGATTTAGAGCAAGGCCACTCATAATAGGAGCATGCTAGAACTCTATCTACATATTGGGACAAAAACAATCAAATTTTTTCTATGCAAGTTGTTTTGATGAAAATATATAGAACACTTTTACCAAGGTAGACTTTCAATAACATGTTATGATATGTTCGATGTTGAAGTTTTTATTGAATGATGCACTTTAACTATATACTACTTGTTGGTAGCCAAAGAATTTCTATGCAAGCTCATCTCATTAGAATAAATAACGCTATCACTAATGTAGACTTACAAGCTTATGTTATAATCATATTCAAAATTATGGTGATACTATAAAGCTTTATTAACGAGATCAATACACACATATAGTGAGGTTATGTTTTTATCAAGTGATGCACTTCAACTATATAGTACCTGTTATTAATAGCCAAAGTATTTCTATTTATTAATGATGAGTACATACATACATGAGATTATGTGTTGGTAGCCCAACCATTTATGCTTTACTCGCTTTTTCTCGCTCGCTTATTTGGTCTTAGTCACTCGACATTGCTCACTTGATCGACTGCCTCATCTTCAGCCAACCCACAAAAAATAGATTAAATCTCACCCAACCCTTCCAGGCTCTCTTGTTTCGAGTGCACACTATCTCAATTCAAGACCCACAATGTTTTTGTGTACTCCCCCCAGCAAGATCGCCAAAAAAGATATGAGAAAACAAAAGAGGAACACGGCTAAAAAACAACAGATAATCTTCAGACTGGAAGATATTGAGGCCGGGGCAATCATGGAATCAGAACTGCAGTGTGCACTGGCTCCAAGAGACAACAGCCTAGCACACCATCCAGAGCATGGATCCAAATACAAGAATCGTGTCATACACAAGCTCATTGCAATCATTTCCAGACACAAAGCGGAAGATCCACGAATCACCAATCCCAAAATAAATATCAATCTTAGGATAACGTAAGGCCCACAAGCATCTTGTGACAGCACAAGAAACATCAAAATATAGGAAATGAACCCATAGCTCAGTGGAAAAGGTCTCTCTTTATGTGCATCAGGAACCAATCACGTACTGCTTCACAGATGTCTTCTTGTCTCAGACCGAATTGCACATGGAGCCAGCAAAAAACTCTTTTAATGACGAACATAAGTCAGCGATCAAGCTTCCTCATCAAATCAGCAACCCACCAATCACGTGGTCGTAGGTAGACAAATCAGCGCCTATATTAAACTGCCTTTGCCTTATCGCCATCTAGTGAGTTCAGAAGAGCAGCCAAGGAGAAACTCAAATGAACTCTCAAATCTAGTAAAGCAGCCAACAACCTGACAAACTCTTGTCTCAAGAAAATTCGATCAATCCATTGGCATACTGATCGCTCTCACACCACACCAACGGACAAAAGACACCAACAGCAAGGCGTTCTTCTCTCTTACTATCAGGAAATCAGAGTCAATCAAAAAATGACGTAGGAGCACCTTTCAATTCAACAGCAAGAACATTTTCCCTTCGATCGTGAAACCATTGTTGTGAACTAGCCCGTCATTGAAGCCTTCTTCTCAGGAAATATCCCACAATCAAATCAGCAAATGATCACAACAACAAGAACGTATCACAAAGAAGTCGTCCAGTTCCCTTAGAACGAATCACAATCAGCAACCAGCCTTTCAATACCCTCATGATGAGTCCAGTTCCCTTAGAACTTCATCGTTGAAGAAGAAACTGAATTGCGTTTCTTTGCTTCGACTCTTCTTTCTTCTCCCCCTTCGCACTTCCTCTCACCTACGATGTTAGGCTCTCCCCTTCATTTGCATGCCAACCCCCTCCTTGAGATAGCCACGGATCCATCACCCTTTTGGAAACTCTAGCAATCTTCCACCACGTAACATGGTAGCTCCCCTCTTCCTCTAAGCGTTTCACTTGATCACGTAGCCAGCTTGCACATCCATGCAGAACTCCTAAATTTGCTAGCCACCTCATTTCATGCATCAAACCACTCTCTTTTCCCCTTTCCAAAAAACATACACCAAGCAATTAATGCCCCACACACATTCAATGCACATTCCTTCAAATCCAAGAAAAATCACAACCAACCACAAATTTTGACCCAATGCTGATACATAGTAAGACTCATATCCATCCTCAATTTTTGATATCACTCATGACAAAGAAAACTCAAAATCCAGTGTGAATAAATGAAAAAATAATAATAATCCAATCACACACAAAAACCTCGTCACATTGGATACCACAAATGCTCTGGATATGGGTGTACCCACACTGCTTCTCATCATTTTCCATGTGCCCCTGCAAAAAAGCATTTTTTATTTATCTTGAAATATATACAGCCATTCATCATAGTTCCAAAAGTAGTCTCTGGTATCCCGTGACCCAGACCAAAACATAAAAGTGCATATCTATGTGCATACCCCTTATTATGTACAATGCACAAGATCTTACTATATTTTTTGACCTATCAACGTCACCAATAGAACGAATGCCTTTTGACCAAATGAAGTAAGAGCACCTAGGGGGTTGTAAGGCTAATGGGTAATCAAACACCTTCAACCCATGTATATTGTCAGCATGCAAGGAGTTACCACTTGGAGAGGATCGTCCCACCCATTTGAGATGTGAGAGAACTAGGTGAATCAGCTCATATACAGGTTTGAGCTACTACTCCTCCCTATCTCCCCCCGCCCCCCCCTCCTTTCTTCAGCTCCTTTCCTCCCCTCTCCCTCTCCCTCACCTACCTTGCCTCTTCTTTCCTCGGCTTCCCTCTCCTCCCCTCGGTGGGCTCTACCTTCCCCCTCGTGGGCTGGCTTGCCCTCCCCCCTCCCGTGGGCTCTACCTCACACCCGCGTGCTAGCCTGCCCCCTACCGTCCCCCCACTTCCTTCAGCCCTTCCCCTCCCCCGCCTTGCCTCCTCCTCCCTCAGCTTCCCTCTTCTCCCCCTGGTGGGCTCTACCCTGCCCCCTCATGGGCTGGCTTGCCCCCCCCGGTCCCGTGGGCTCTACCTCATGCCTACGTGCCAGCCTGCCCCCCCGGCCCACCAACCCCTCTCCGCCTCCCCTCCCTACCCTACCGCCTCCTCCTCCCCCCCCCCCCCTCCTTTCCCTGTCTCCTTTCCTTCCTCCCCTAGGCTGATACCTAGCCCCGCTCCTCTCTTTTAGCTCCCTTCTCCCTCCCAAAAAAAGAAATTTAAAACTCAACTTACCCATTCTCCTTTAGCCCTCCTGTAGTAGCAGGGATTTGCTGGACGAAGCTTTTTAGTGTTTGAATTGACCTTTCCATTCTCGATTGACGAATGGATTCCCATTCAACCAATCCTCAACTGCTTCCACCGGCCATGGGAATCGTCATTTTTTTTAAAAGATGAGTTGTAGCGGCTCAAGAAGGACATAGACGTTGAGGGATCTACTACATTCTTTGCACACATCTATGGATTTTATCCTTCCAGGCTACAAGCCAGAGATAGGATGCTTGCAGCTTTACCTACCAGCCTCACCGCTCGACCTAAAGATGTTCTCTTGTTGGGACGAGGTTTTTTTCAAGTAGCTTTTGATTCTCCAAAGGCTATGAGCACCTTGCTTTAAGCCAACCCTCTGCAATTGGGCTAAACAAGGATTTTTTTGGTTCATTTCACACTGGCAGTGATCAGTATGGCACCTCCCTCTTCATTAGGTTTCCCAGACTTCCTCAGGTTATCATTGCCCTCTTGCCCTCATTCAAGATTGTCATTGAAATCCCTACCCCTTCTTGGGTTGCCTTCTACTATAGCAGAGGCAATCAAATCAAACTGGGTACCTAGAGTCAAAACTGTGGGCAGACATGGTCAGTGCGTCATTTGTAGGACCTTTGGGACCTTTGGGCACTTCGCTTAATATTGCTTCTGAAAGAAGACGAGGCCTAAAAAGTGTTCTGGTACAGCTTCTCCTCTACTTCCTTAGAGTGCTCCACCACGACAATGTTGCTACAGCTCCTCCACGACAAAGCGCTCCTTCGACACTGACTTCACGCGTTACACGACCAGCACCTGTGGCACCTACTGTCCTTCAATGGGCTTCGGTCTCGGTTTGAACTCCACCTCCCAATGATAAGACAACTGCTGCTCTAGAGGCTGCTCCCATTGAGGCCATGGGCATTCCCGTTCTAGTGGATGGCCCCATTGAGGCTATTGTTCCTGTTCATGTTGGGACCTCTATTGTTACTTCTGCAGTTTCGAAGGCTATTGCTCAGGATACTGCTCAGATTTCAGTTCCCCTTGTCCAGTGATATCTGAGGTTACTTCCTGCTTACCTTAGGATGCTGCTTCAGACGATGCCTTGATTGCAGCTTCCTCTCTTGACCGTATTGCAGATCTTTGTGGTCATAGTTCTTCCGAGCATGCTCTTCCTTTGTCCGTGTCTTCCCTCCTGGATAGAGGGAACGGTGTTGCATCCACCATCCCTCCAGTTTTGATTGCATGCATTTTACGTACCCCAATGCGAGACCTAAACTTTAGGAATTCTTTTTCGGCCTTGGCAGATCTAGCAGGCTTTCCTGATGAGGATTTCGTGCCTTCCACCTTTGGTGAGGTAGCGGTTGGTATTCCTTTTGATCTCAGGTTGGCTTCCTCCTTGAGCGGATGGGTTCTTTCACCCATAGATTTTCCTTTGCTTGGTTCTCTCCCTTGCTCTTCGAGCAAGAGTTCTTTCCTCATTCATTGGTTTTTTAGAGTTTGGTTCTGATTCTCAGTCCTACCTAGACCCTGACCCAGTTCTCTTGGCCTTGGGTCCATGGAGATTGTGGCTCTATGGTGGGGCCTCCATAAAGTATCTGCAATGGGACCCAGGGGAGTGGGAATGGATTGATGAATGGCATTGAGAGAAGAGCCTCCCCTTCTTTCGTTACACTGTAAGTAATGGCAGGAGGTTTCATATCAGTTGCAAAGGCTGGAGACCCTCCAGGGCTACCCATTGGGAGAATTTTCAGATTTCTAATGATTTGCAGAAATTTTTTTGGAAGAGGCTCTAGAAATCCCATAGGAATATAAAAATCACTTTATTCTTTTGGCTTTCTATTCATGGTGGGATTGCAATTAACTTGTGGAGGTCCAGGTTTGGGGCAGACTCTACGTGTCCTCGTTGCCACTCTGCGGTGGAATCAGTTCAGCGTTGCTTATGGGACTGCAGATAGGCGAGGACTATCTGGAAAGGGATTGCTAGGTTTTCAGCACCGTTGCCCTCCATCCTTTATTTATGATCTGGGGTTCAATTGCTTGGATTTCCCTTTCAGGTCCTTAGGTGTTTTACGAGAGAGCGGTACTTGTTTCAGTGGATTCCTCTAGGGAGATTCTGGCTAGCATTTCAGGGTGGCATATCTGGAGAGCTAGATGCACAGAGGCCTTAGACCATTCCCAGAACCACACTTCTGGATCCTGATACTTTGTTTAGTATTTGGATAGATACTATACAGGTTCGGGCTAACAAGAAATGCACTTCAGGGATCCTCTCGAGCGGCCTTTGCAAGGAGGGTTGCTTTCCTTAGGGAATGAAGAAGCTCCCCTTCCTTCTCGGACTCTTCTACAGGATTGTGGTGGCATTTCAGCCTCAGCCTTGGATTTGTTCTGCCTCTTTTAGAGGAGTTTTTGGCCACCTTAAGGCCTTATTTCATGGACTACATGTTGTATTTTCGCTTTGAGCTTGCTCTCGCAGGTTTCGTTCATACTAATATAAGTCTTTTTCTTGAAAAAGGAAAAAAGAGATGCGACAAGATTCGTTTCCAGTCTGTAATCATCCAGACGAACAAAAGAGCGGGACCTAATTTTGCCATGAATATGCCCAAGAAGGCCGGCCCATTGCTTTGTGCTCCAATGGCCAAATACATTAGATCCAAGATGCAGAAGCGATTGCCTCATCTTGGCAGCCCAAGGCCGATCAATCTTACGAAGACACACATGTAAACGCTAGGAGGCCAATTTCCAATATTCCAATTTCTTCTTGAGCTTTTCAAGCACCCAATCCATTTGCTGCCTGCGAGCGACTTTCCACCCTAATGGGTAACTTAGATGACGCACCAACTGCACAAGCGAGACTATTTCCCGAGGCCACAGTAAATTATGCCAATCGTTCGTATGAAAAGAAATGAGATTAGATTTCGTAAAATTGACATGTAGGCCAGCTGCCAGACCAAATAAAGATAAAGCATTCATAATGTAGGATAGATCCCTTTCTGTATTTTGCAACGTGAAGAAATAATCATCTGTGTAAGCCTTTGCTATCATTGGCTTGCTACCATGCATTTTCAAACCATGCAACTCACCAGAGGCCAATGGATGTCGATATAGATAGCATTGGATGCGTGGCAATTGCATAAAGTAATGCAGTTAGTGGGCATCCTTGATGTATGGATCGAGACAAAACGCATTCAGCCATAATGTCACTTCCAAGGATGCCAACAGCCTTACTATCCTGGTATAGCCAGTAAATAATATTTTGCATTTTTGGGCCAAATCCTAAAGAAAGCTTTGTATGCAAGATGAAATCCTATTGCACCATATCAAAGGCTTTAGCAGTATCCACCTGTAGAAGTATTACATGCTCTATATATTTGAAGCATTAGGGATGTTATCAGTAATGTGTCCATGGGGAATGAAGCCATATTGAGCAAGGTGTAAACACGAATGCAAAGAATCCTTGATACAATTGAGTAGCATCTTGGCAACCAACTTGTAGATAACATGCTAAGAGTAATGGGCCTCTAGTGTGCAAAGGACTCACATAGATGCTTCTTAGGTAATAGTTTGACTAAACCCTTTTTCTAGGAAGCTGGCATCAGTTGAGTTTCCCAGGCATAATTGATCATAAATAAAGGTGCCGATGCGATGGCATCATTACATACCAGAAAGAATTCTACACACACAAACTCACGCATGACATGAACCTACACCTCAACCACCAAGACCCACACGTTTTTGTATAGGTAGCAGATGCATAATTTTACTTTAAGATTTTGGGTTGATCGAGTTTAGTGTGTATGCGCATTGCGCGTGCAAATATATTACTCTCTCTCTCTCTCTCTCCCACCCCCACCCCCCCTCTCTTTCCCCCCCCCTCCTCCCTCGCGCCCCCCCCCCCTCCCCCCTTCCCCCTTCTTTCTCATGCATACAATCATGTATCTATGCCATTCTTTAGTAGTGGTTAGTATGGATAGCACATTTTATGGTATGGTATCGATGATCCATTTATTTTCTTTCTTTGTATACCAAATTCATTGTGCTTGTCCTTATAGCTTATTCTATATTGGACAACGTTTCGTCTTCATTCCACTACCTTTTCTCTTATCTATGTGAAGCATGTGTGTGTTTGTTTATATAATTTTCTATCTATAGTTGGGGGGTATTGATACCTCAAAGGCATTGTTACATGGACAGGAAGACTTGCCTTTGCAATTGACTGAAGTTCAATATCCCAAGAACATCACGATAAGAAATGTTGCATATTTTATGGTGGCTCCAACATTGTGCTACCAGGTAAGGGCCACTATCCCAATGAATGTGCTCCATACTTTATTTGTATATGTGATTAACCCAAGCTATTTGAGATTTGTTTCAAAGGAGTTGCAGGATGTTTCCATGCACAGTTGTGTAAATCTAAAGATAACTGGCATGTCTGATGTTCATGGTAAATTTGACGAAAGCACAATGTTGGTTTTTCATCTATATTTGTTGACAGGTCAGTTATCCACAGACCGAAAAAATAAGGAAACGTTGGGTTCTCCGGCAGCTACTCAAGCTCATTGTTTTCTCAGGGTTAATGGGTTTTATAACAGAACAGGTTATTTTCTTTCTTTCTTAAAAAAGGGGTAGAATTTCTTGTCTGGAAGACACCTGATTTGACCATTTGTGTTAGTTCTCAAAACATATTTGAGTATTTCATACCTGATTAGACCATTTGTGTTAGTTCTTAAAACATATTTGAGTATTTCTCCACATTACATTAGTTCTTTGATATTTTTGGGCAGCAGGTGAAATCATAAAGTGGCTGTAGAAAATGGTTATTAAGTCTATATGGAGCATGTTTGCTTGTATTGAGATGTCGGTGCTATCTCTGGTCATGCTTTAGTCTGCCCTACACAAATCAAAGCTTGACAGAAATTCGGTATGATCGTCTGCCTATCAATTTACAAAAGCCATCATATGGGTGGCCTGTGCATGTTCTAGCTTTCAACTTCTTTCCTGAGTGCAGATGTGATCACATGTGGTCATCATCATGCCAGAAAAAAGCTAATAATTGGAGCCATGTGTATAAACTCATTTGAACTTAGGAGTCTACACTTTGAAAGTGGAGGTAGAATTTGAATTGAACTGGCTGTGAGCTGCAGAAGCTGAAATTATGGAAGTGGAATTGAAGATACATTAAAAAGAGCTTGACAACCAAGGAGTGGGGACAAGACGAGGTTGCTGTTTATTGTGCTCCGTTTCACGCAAATAGGCTTAGTAGGGTATATGGGTCCACCTTTCAAGGCAGCTCGTGAGGAGACTAATACTGTAAAAGTGTGCCCAGACACAGGGCTTTTCTGAGTGATGGATGGATGAGTTATTCATGGCTAGTGCAGCATTTCAAGACATGAGTGTAGCACGAGTATTAAAAGAAGAACTTCCCCTTTTTGAGCTATCTTTGGAGCACACGTCATTTACCCAATTCATTGGATGGGCATTGGAGAAGCTCCCAATGATCAAGTGCAGGAAGTTAGGGTTTGTACAAAAAGTGAGGAGGAACTAGAGGACATCTAGAGCATGAAGACAAATACATAAAACACGAGAATAGCCCTACAATGTACAATCTTCAAAATTTTATGTACACAATCCACGTGCCGGTTAATAAAAAATACTGCTGAGTTTGCCGCGTTCTCTTTGCCTGCAACATGCATAGGGCATGTTCATAATTATCCTATTCTTTCTTTCAGCAGCAGCATTCTGTACTAGAGTGCACTGCCTTAGTCTGCCTCAAGATGTCTAGCATGTATTCTACAATACTTGTATGAACCAAGTCAGGAAATGGCTCCTTGTGTTGCTTGCCATACACACACCCTTATCAGAACACCCACTTTTTGATCCTAGTAGACCATCAACGAAATTGTTCTTTTCCTTAAATTGAAGGGAAAGGAAATTCAGATGTTTGAGCCTTTGATACACAAATTCGCTTCACTTTTGAGCATGTGCATGCCATTCTGCCAGGTTGCATCAATGCTAGCTGCTGATAGAGTGCATCATCTCTCACACTATGTGCAAGAATTCCATCCTGATTGAACATTATACATTTCTTGTTGGCAAAGAGAACAGTGGCTTTTTAATTAGTGATTTTGGTAAAAATATTAAATGGTTTGTTGGTATCGGCACATCTAACACGTGACATATGTCTTTTTGTGATCCATTAATGAGATTCATTGTGATATTTCATTTTTCCCCCCCATAAAAAAAACTTCTATTAAGTATGAATAAAACCCACAACAGCAAAAACTCAAGACTACTATGGCATTCATTGTTGTGATATTTCCAATGCTCTCAATTGATAATTTGTTGGTACATGCACTCCAGCATTGGCAAGGAACACATAGAGGGAGCTGGCGAGCTCACCTCCCAATCATAGATCCAGTACATCAGATCTCCCACTGAGCCTGAGGGTAGGCCAACACCAAACCCACATCCTCTCCCAAGCATTTGCGTCTCATACCAGGGGTTGACTAGGCTTGCCGAGAGTCCATCCTTGTGGATTCTCCATTGCCCAAATATATGAGCCCATGGCTCATATTTATAGACTCACCCAAGGGTCCTCCTAACTTTAGGATACCTGCACACTAGGTGTGGTATTAATTTAACATCAGAGTTTTACTAACTCTAAAGGACTACTTCAAATTGCTCATGTTCTAGGACCTAACCCCATTCTATTGCCAGCTCATATTATGTCCTAAGGGGGACATAACATCCTGTCAGCTCAAAACTACCTTACCCTAGGAAGTTTTGAGTGAGAAGCTCAAGAAATTGTCGCTTGATGGACAGGTGCTATAATCATCAGACCGATCTTTCCATTCTATTAGGAACTCAGGAATACTCCTATTCCTAGGCGGTCGCCTTATAATCTAGAATGCCTCTAGTTCATGGGGATATAGATTATAAGCTCCTCTAAATTCAATGGAAACTGAAGTGTCTTTTGCACCCAAAACCTCTTTCATCCAACTGCCATGAAAGACTAGATGCACCCGCACTCCAAGGGTAGCTCTAACTCATAGGCAACATCGTTATTACACGAATCACTCATAAGGCCCACAAAAATGAGGAGAGTGTTTGTAAACCATTCCTATTCCTAATATCTAAGAATCCTTAGGAATTTTCAAATATACAAACTGGCGAAGCATGAACATTTGAGGCAAACGCTTCTGATTAGCATAAAATCTAGCTCTATCTTTAGCCATACGTAAGTTCTCTTTAGCAAACAACAGCATTTCATGTTGTTTTAGGAAAAAGTTAGAAGCAACTCGAACCTTGATGTCGTGAAGCCCAATGGTCCATGGAGCCTTAGGCTAAAAACCATACGTTGTCATGCATGGACTCAGCTTAGTGCTGTATGCTTTGCACTATTTTATGCAAATGAAGCCATTGGAAGATATTAGATTGCTTACCAGAAACTAAGACACAAAGCATGTCTTCGAGCATCTGATTCAATGTCTGGATGATAAGCTGAACTCATGTGCAACTTTGTGTCCAACTCTTTCAACACTTCACGCCAGAAATGATATGTACACCTTAGGTCTCCCTCTTCCCCTCTTATGGTTGCTATCCTGAAAGCATGGGCCAGCTTCAGGAGTACTCTTCGCAGGATTCCCCCATCCACCTGTGAAGAGATTGAAAGGCAGCCTATCATGTGGAATGACAAGATTTTGGATGAGCTTGGCAGACCACTTGGAGCTTCTCCTTACATGCAGTGGCCAAGATGGGAGAGGGGCCTTGCATCTATAGTGGGAGCATGGAAAGCCTTCAGGAAGCTTCCTGCAGACCGACAGGCCCAGATGGTTCTTAATCTTAGAGGGAGTGCAGGGAGAGTCCAACAGATTGATGCAGCCTTGCCCTTGGATTGGGTGGACATAGATGACATGCCTATTACTTGCTCCACCTGGATGGGGGCATTTTCTAGATTGGGAGTTCCTTTACAGATGATTGCTTTTCTTGACACACATGAGGATATCTTGTTTTTTATGTTTCTTCGGGGGGCAGGCTGTCCAAATCCACAGACGATATCTTGTTGGAGGTACCGTTTCAGCCAGTCAGGATAGTGGGCTTCATGGAGCATGGCTCTCTTTCACAGTGGTACTTGGATCCTGACCCGCTTCTCCTCGCCCTTGGCTCATGGAGTCTGTGGCTCTATGGAGGTGTCCCAATTAAGTTTTTGTAGTGGGACCCTAGGGAATGGGAATAGATAGATGAAGGGCACCGAGAGAAGGGCATCCCCTTCTTTCATTACACGGTCAGTAATGCTAGGTAATCCCAGCTCAGTTGTAGGGGTCAGAGGCCCACCAGAGCTCATCATTGGGAGAACTTTCAGATTCTTGCTGACTTGCAGAAATTTTTTTGGTAGAGACTCTGGAAATCCCACCGGAATAGAAAAATCACTCTCTTCTTTTGGCTTTCTATTCATGGTGGGATAGCAGTAAACCATTGGAGATCCAGGTTCGGAGCTGACCCTTCTTGCCCTCGCAGCCTTTTTGCTTTGGAGACAATACAACACTGCCTTTGGGATTGCAGACATGCGAGAATCATATGGAAGGGGATTGCAAGACTTTTCAGCACTTTTGTTTGCCTACCTTTTTATATGACCTGGGTATCAGTGGCTTGGCTTACTCTTTCAGGGCCCGAGGTACTTTTTGAGAGACTTGATTCCTCTTGGGCTCTTCACATCCGACGACACCTTGTGGAGTCGTGCTCTCTAGAGGATGTTTTGGCCACTCTTTTCAGGGCTGCTCACTCCTCGGTCGACTCTCCATGGGAGATCCTAGCTAGCATTGTAGCATGGCACATTTGGAGAGCCAGATGCACTGAGGCTTTGGAGGGTTCTCAGGTTCACCCTTCTCAGATCTTGGCTAGTACTTGGACAGATACGATACACACTCTGATGGCCATTTGGGCGACCATGCAAGGATCATCTTGAGCAGCCTCCTCCAAGAGAGTTACTTTTCTCAGAGATTGGAGAGACTCTCCCTTCTTTGTTGAGACTTCTACAGGGTTGAGATGACATTTTCAGCCTCAGCCTTGGTTTCTTTCTACCTCATTCCTCTGAGGTGTTTTTTATTACATGCTTAGCATGGTGTATTTCCGCACAGAGCTTGCTCTAGCGGGTTTCTTTCTTACTTAATAGAAGTCTCTTTTTTGAAAAAAAAAAAAGAAGAAATGATATGTAAATCTTGGATCAAGATCATTAATGATCTTAGCTAGCAACCCATAAAGGGTACATAACTTTTCTACAAACAAGTGGGCTAGTTGTGGTGGGGTTATTGGAGTCACTCTTGGGATGAATTTGGCTGTCTTGGTCAGATGATCCACAACCACCTAAACAAAATCATGGTGCTTTTGAGCACAACGTAGTCCAACTATGAAATCCATGGGGATACATACTTCCCTATTTCTTATCAGGAATTTCCAAAGGATGTAGCATGCCACCCTGTCTAAGGTGTTACGACTTTTTGGCGCCTCGATCTCACTTCCTCAATGGTGGCCCTAAAAGTGAAGATTCAGTCAAGGGTGGAGTGCTGTCGTTGAAAATCTGCTTGTCCTAGAGCCCACTGCCCATGTGCGTCTATGTGATTGGTGATCTGCCTCTCTAGTACCGACCCATATATCTTGGCCAAGTTGTGGCCAATCATAAGAGCACAGTAGTTCGCAATGTCCAGGGGGTCCCCTGCTTTGTGTATGGGCATAATGATGGTGGTGCTTCAAGTAGATGGGAAGCCGTGGCATATAGCGTGGTTATCCGAGGCATGGGTGAGGTCTGCATCATCTCCAAGTAGTAGATCTAGGAGCTCACAAGCTAAATGACTCACGTAGACTGGATCAAGAGCATGGTCAAAATGGACCTGGGTACGGGTCCGGTGTGGGGGGGGGGGGGGGGCTGCCTTGTGGGTGACTAGAATGGTAGCCGAGATGCTAAAAGCTAGGTATGAGTGGTCAGTGCTGCCACGCGGTGGGGAGGACAATGAAATTGTGTATCCATGATACAAAGGCCAAGGGACCCATCAGATAATCTATCGTACTGGTCCCTCCACCATGTGGGAAGCAAGTGATCCCACCAGATGATTGGCCATTCCTAGAGACCGTTATATATAATCAAGTTGTGGACAGCTCCCAGCTCAGGTAGATGATGCCCATACCTTGTCACATGTTGTGCATCTGAGTATCCCACTATCCTGAGCTCTATTGGATCTAGTTCTGGTACTATGAGAGAGTCACCTCAAAGTCCAGCAAGTCCAGACATTGAATGGATGATCGCATGGATGCCTTTCTTTTGGAACTTCCCCTATGTACATTGATTTGATCTATAGATGTAATAAACTTTCTTGCCATTAAAAAAGGCTCTTGCACTAAACAATGGGGCGCTAGAGAGCTAAAGAATGTTATATTCACCTTCAAAAATTGGTAGGGTTGCTTGTTTACTGGTATGAATCTCAATTTTCATATGATTTTTACTTCGAAAAAGAACGTTTTGAAGACTTCTAACACAATGTATGGTCATAACTGGATAAGGTTTTATCTTGTTTTGGCAGTATATCAATCCAACAGTAAAGAATTCACAGCATCCATTGAGAGGAAACTATCTCTATGCGATTGAGAGGGTGTTGAAGCTCTCAATTCCAACTCTTTATGTTTGGCTGTGCATATTCTATTGCACATTCCATCTTTGGTACACATTCTTCTTCTTTTGTTCTCAATTGCCAGTGGCTAACCATAGTGGGAGCTAGTACTGTGCATGCCTTTGTTGGCAGAAAGCAGGCATGCTTCCATTTGTCGGCAATTGTGGTTGTTCATATATCTTATTAGATATCTAATAAATAGCTCTTAGAAAAATTGTACATTAATAGAAAATTATGAATTCTTTCTGTAGGCTGAACATCATTGCTGAGTTAACTTACTTTGGAGATCGGGAGTTCTACAAAGATTGGTGGAATGCAAAGACAGTGGAGGAGGTAAGTGGTTTGCCATAATGACTTTGTTAACATTACTAGCATTTTATGTTTCAAGCTTGCTCTGCATGGCTTCCATCCTCAAACACAGAAATACTTCTTTCCATAATGAATATGGGTTTTGTTGTGTGGTGCATTTGGCTACTTCTCCAATTTGGTCGTCATTTTGGATCACAGTATTGGAAGATGTGGAACATGGTTAGTCTACTATCTACGATCCTTTTGAGATTTCAATTCTGAAGTTTCAGTTAAGTCATATTGTTGAGTGAATTTGGCAAAACTCTCAAGTTTCAATTAAGTCATTTTGTTGAATGAATTTGTTTGAGCTCACCCCTGTGTTGGCAGGGACTGTGTGTTTGTTTGTCCCTATTTTCTAAATATAGTTTAGGGGGTTTTATTTTGCTTTCTGTAAACTCGCTGTGTGTGTGCACAGGTTGTAGTGTTGGCATTCACCTACCATTAGGGTCTGACCTCAAGTACATATTCATGAAATTATAGATTGGCTTGTTTTTCATAGTCAGCCTTCCCAATGCCAATTATGTTTGTATTTTGTTTCTTCAGATGTTCCATAAGCAATAATTGTTGTGACATAGTTTCTCTATGGTTGGACAGCCTGTTCACAAATGGATGGTTCGGCATATCTACTTTCCGTGCTTGCGTAGAGGCATCTCAAAGGTGTGTAATCACATACTTTTAGTTCTAGATCGACTTTCTTCTTCCAAGGATGCATGTCTATTAAAAGGAGTTTCAAAGTTTGCTATCCAAGTAGAAGAACCTTTAGGGGTCCAAGGTCATCTATCACATTGGAAATCGACAGTTTTGAATCCAGTTGCCTCAAAACTAAGATAGGTCTCTTGGTTCACACTTGATAGTGATAGCTTTCTCTCTTTAGAGGATGAGATATCTGTAACCGGCCTTCGGGATCCCTAAAGGGCGGTGAACAATTATTAACCACCAAAAGCTATGATTTCAGCCGCTTAGAGAATAATTACAGCCAACCAGAAAATAATAACAGCCAAACAAATAATCACAGATAAACACAAGGAGCTAGATTGCCCCTGTTGTGAAGCCAGACACTAGATTGGCCCTAAAACTTAGCACCCCTTTCAGTATTTCTTTAACATATATTCAAAAGGCATCCAAATACAAGAAAAGCACGATAAATGATTTTGTCTTCACGATAAAAAGTTTGTTGCAATTTCTACTAGGAGAGGTGCAAAGATGTATGCTAGTTGTTCTATACTGCAAAAGGATTTGACTTTGAAACATAAATTTTTTTTTAAGTCTTTTGGGTTGATTTGCAACCGAAGTCTTCCTTATCTTTGTGCAGCTTGGAAGTTTCATAAAAACCCTAGCAAACCTAGATTCATTGTAACAGCTTGTAAGACTTATGTAATTGATGTCTCAAAGTGGTTGAGTTATTGCTTCAAGGCCATATTACCAATTGTTCATGACTTTGGAGAAGCCTATTGAGAGAGGCTGATGTTCCCCCTCAGATAAAAGAACTTTCCATCAATGCTTGAAGAAACAAAAAATGGCTGCCCTCTTCAGCCCCCTCTCTGTCTTCCTTCTCCCACCTCCCTCAGCCCTCTCCCTGCCTCCCGTCACCCCCTCCCTGCCTCCCTACCCTCAGCCCTACCCCCGCTTCCCTCAGCGCCTACCCCCAGCCCTACCCCCGCCTCCCTCAGCCTCCTCCTTGTTTAGGGTCGGAGCCTGTGACCCAACAGCTCAGACAGAGGGTTGACTCACAGATCATACTTGGGGACATCCCCTCCTTGTTTAGGTTCGGAGCTCGACCGACGGGGGTCACAGTAGCCCTGGTTAGATGCAGAGCTACGACCAGGAGACATACCAGGACTGCACCCTTGGGGGGACGACAACGCTCTATTGCTGACCTCATGCCTCCACTTCCACAACCCCATCCATCCTGATGTCCTACTGCTGTTGATGATGATGATGATGGTTATGATGATGTCGACGATGATGCTGAGATTGATATACATACAGTCGAGATATGACTATGTTGTACTTAGGATTTAGTACTGTCATTTTGCATTTTCTGCATTCTGCATTGGTATGGATGCTCATTGTATCAGGTTTCTCACAGTCTCATAGACTCATCAGTCTTCCGAAGACTTTAATAAACTTTCTTTCTTTCTTTCTTTCTTTCCCCGCCTCCCTACTCCTACCCCTGCCCCTACCTCTGCCTCCCTCAGCCCCCTCTCCGCCTCCCTACCCCTGCCCCTACCTCTGCCCCTACATCGCCCCTTCCCGCTTGCCCTCCCCGTCTCCCTCTGCTGCCTCCTTACCCGCCCCTTCCTCCTCCCTACCCCGTCCTTTCATCTCCTCGTCCCCACCTCATTCTCAGCTCCTCGCTTTCTCAGCCCCTCCCCCTGCCTCCCCTTTTCTTTCTTGTCCTTCTTTTTTTAATTTTCTCCTCTACAACACCTTCCTTCCTTCCTTGCCCTTTCTAATTGCAGCCTTCCCACCTCGATTCGCAATGGATTTCCAATTAGCCAATCCTATCCCGCTTCCACCGGCCACAAAACTAGTTACATTCTCAGAAGATGAGTTGCAGCAGCTCAAGAAGGATGTACGACTTGGAAGCTCTACCACTTTGATCACACACATCTTTGGGTCTCACCCTCCGGATCACAATCCAAAGACTGGATGCTCACAGCACTACCCTCAGACCTCACCCCTCGACTCAAAGATGTTCGCTTACTAGGGCGAGGTTTCTTCCAGGCTGTTTTTGATTTATCGGAGGCTACGAGCGTTGTGCTCAAAGTCGGGTTCTTGCACTTGGGACATAGAAATTTTTTTAACAAGATGAATGCTCAAAAGCATTCAAAAGACCTGCCTCAGATGTGTAGCTTGGAAGAGAGAGAGAGAGTGAGAGAGAGAGAGAGAGAAAGAAAGAAAGAAAGAAATTTTATTAAAGGTCCACGGAAGGCCATACATGGCCTATGGGACACAAAATCATCCGAAAGGAAAATACATCATCAACGATGCGCCAACTAGGTGGCCTCATCGTAATACTGCTAAGATGCCAAAAATGGCTACAAAAATCCTAGATACAAAATGAAATGAAATAGAGTACCAAAATTGCCTAGATACAAAATGTAAAATATGAAATATGAGGAACATCGTCTTCCCTAAGGGGTCTGTGATCCAAAGAAATGATGGAAGTCATGGCCATCGACCATGCCTCCTGCCATGAGTGTGAAGATCTGGGCAAGTGTCAAATGGGCTGCTGGCGGTGCCAAGTCTCCATGGAGCAATCTCCTCCGAAAATCTGCCATCATCCTCCGTCGTCTAGAAATAAAGCGACGGGTACGGCCTCTGTGTAAGATCATCCTGCGGTGCTGCCGGATCATGTCATATGTACATCCTCGGGGTGGAACCATCGGTGCTCTCTGGCAAGATGGGCTATCTCTGTGCTCATGGTCCTGCGCCTCGTCCTGCTCCTCATGAATAACCAGGTCTCTGGCAGGGATGCGACGGTGCTCTCTGAGGAATCTCTCTCTATATCTGGTGATCTCCCTGATGAACAACGCTAAGCAATACTGATCCTCATACTCCATAATCCGAGAGAGAGGTCCAAATCCGTGCCCAAATAAACAGTGAAATCTGCCACGGATCTCATAATATAAAGGGCATCTGCAAACAAAGTGCTCCTCAGTCTCCACCTCCGCCATAGTGCAACAAGGGCATATCCTAGTCTCTCGCCTGGGTCTATGTCCGGTAGCTGTACGACGCATCCTGCCGGCCTCAACGTCTAATCTGTGGGAAGATACCCTGAGCTGGCCCAAGGCAATCCTGAGTGAGTGCGACATATGAACGCCGATATATCCTGGGGATATGATGAAGCCATCCTCTGAAATCCTGAGAAAATGGTCACGATATGTGGCCATCTTCGTAGGAAGCTCCGTGGGATGAACCCAAGTGCGAAACGTGTGTAGCTGCAACAAATCTGCCCTGATAACCTGGCTGAGCTCATGTCGAGTGAGAGGGAGGCGAGGGGCATCTATGCTGTATCGAAATGGTGGCAGCCTATCCATATCCAAGCCCAGCGAGGTGAGCCATGTGGAGAGTGTGTGGTACCAACAAAAAGTATGACCTCTCTCCGCTAACATCTGCGAGGATGTCAGTGCTAGCCACGGTAATCGTGCTCTGCCTGCTGCTGAGTCTCCGAGCGCCCTAATCCTATGCAAGTACGTAACTGACTGAAATGCTGCATCTAGCGCTAGGGGTGTAGCTCCGAACTCTGCGAACGTAATCTGATGCGGTACCGTGGGCTTCGCTCTGATCAATCTGGAGAACATGATGATCTGTAACCTCTCTACTCGTCTCCAATCTGCAATCCTGAGATCTCCTGCCCAAAAGGGGCTAGCATACATGACTGCAGGTCTCACCAGCGTATCGAAAAGTAAGGACTTCGTGTCGGGATGCTGAAAATGTGACTGTGCACACTACCTCTCGAGAAGAGCCAAGGCGGCATACCCTCTACTGATCCTATCTCGTGCTGCATGCGTCATGGTGAAGACTGGACCTCTAAATGTGGCACCCAAATATGTATACTCCCTAACTAGCTCCACCTCCTGCCCATCAAATGTGAAAGAGAACTCGCCTCTCCTATAAACCTGGTATGACGTGTTGAAGACCATGACTTTGGTCTTCCCAAGGTTTACAGACAACCCTCTGTCCTGACAAAAGCTGTGGAGTGCATGGAGATGTGCCTGTAAACCCTGCTAGGAGGAAGAAATAAGAACCACGTCATCTGCATAGAGGAGAATCGGTATCGTGGATCCTGCCAGTAAAGAACCTGTACCACCCATCGTTTGTATGTACATCGCTAACTCATCGATATAGAGACCAAAGAGTGTCGGAGACAAAGGACACCCCTGCTTCACCCCTATCGTACTGCGTACTTCCGCCGACAGCCCTGCCCGTGTCCTGACTCTACCTGTGACTCTCTCATACAAGGCCATGATCGCCCATTGAATCTCCCCATTGAATCCCAAGTCACGAAGTCGCTGGAAGAGTCTGAAACGCGGCACAGTGTCAAATGCCTTTCTGAAGTCCACGAAGCAACAATAGAGCCGTTGCTTACGTGACTTCGCCTCCTCAATCAAAGCCCTGAGTGTGAGGATATGATCTAGAGTCGAGTGCTCTGCCCGAAATCCTGCCTGCCCTCTAGCTCTCATGCCTGTCGCCTCGGCATGGTCATTTATATGTCCTTCTAGAATGGTCGCATAAATCTTGGCCATGACATGGCCAATCATAATGGTCATGTAGTTCGACGCCTCCAAAGGATCCCCCGACTTGTGTATGGGTACTATGGTATTTTCTAGCCAACTAGGTGGAAGACCTGTACAAATGGACTCGTTAAAAAGACGGGGGAGGACTGTAGCTAAGGCATCAATCCCATGGATTACATACTCCGCTTGCAATCCATCATGGTCCTTAGCTCTCCCAGTCTTCAAACGATGAGCTGCTGCTCGGACACTATTGGATGAGAATAAGGCAGAGGAGGTGGGTCTAGGCACATGGGATAAGTCGATCTGTGGCTGGTCTGGAATATCATATAAAGTGGAAGTATAGGCAAGCCAAACCTGCGGGTCTGTAAGAGGAGTTTGAGATTTCAAGCGAAGGAATTTCTTCCAGAATTCCTTGGAATCACAGCTGAAAAGTAAACTTCTCAGCTCCTCCTCATTCCGGGCTAGAAATTGGCACTTTTTGCGTCGCACCAAACGCTTGTAACTCTTCTTGGTCTCAATGAGGAGGGGAGACTTCTCCTGTGTCTCAAGGCGAAGCTTCCTGCGGAGTTCTTTACACTCCTCATCATACCATCCATTACAAGGCACAAGACCGACTGGTGGAGGACTGGATGTGTGGCAAGTGACGGGGAAGGACTTGTGGGCTGCTGAGATGATGGAGGTATGTACAAGGTCCCACCGATCCTATGTGGAGGGTAGGGCATCGAGAAGGTGCGGACGGAGAAGACCACTCAGGTGCTGGCTATAAATATCATCAAACTGGTGGTCAAAATGAACCTCATAGTATGGCTGACGCTCATGATGTCTAGAAGGGGGGGCATGAGGAATCTGGGTAAGAATAAAGTGCAGACGTGCATGATCGGCTGAAGGCATAAAAGGGTCGACTGTGAGGTTATGTATAAAAGGGATTAAAGTCGGGGGACCCAAGACGTAATCAATGACGCTCGTACCACCACCCGCGAAGGGAAAACATGTGGCTGTGGATGAATGCGGCCACTGTCGAAGTCCATTATAAATGACCATGCCGTGTGATGAGAGAAGCTCCAATAGGCGATGTCCCTGATCTGTCACCTCTACCCCTCTATCTGAAGATAAGCGTGGAAAACTCTCATCTGGGGTAGCTGGAACTAAGACTGGATCCTCAGCAAAGTCCAAAATCTCTGCCTGTCTGTCTGATGTCCTCGCGTTGAAGTCTCCTAAAAGGATGACCTTTCTGCGGCGTGAGTACTCCAATACATCGGCTGACAAATCCTCAAAAGGTGACTGTCCTGGTCCATCTGAGGCATAACGAGACTGTCTCGGGGGAAAGTAGCATACTGCAATAAACAAGTCTCTCAGGGGGGGTCTCCTGATCCGTACCCAAAGATATCTGGCCCGATGGTCTCTGCTCATGACTGTGAGTATCGATCTGAGATGCTCTCTATAAAGAACTGCCACACCGCCAGATCCTCTGACTCCTCCTGATCGTCTAGTCTGCTGTCGAAAGACAGACTCCCAGGCATACCCTGTCACCTGCGGCAAGCCTCTCTCTGGGCTCTCATGGGTCTCTGTAAAGAAGACGATGTCCTGATCAAAAAAGGCCTCTCGTAAGTTGCCAGGCTGAGCTGTGAGGGAACCATTACAGTTCCAAACTGCGAAACTCAAGCTATCTGGCAGACTACGTGTCCCATAGGCCTCGTGTCGTCAACTGTGGGCTCCAGCCGGTCTAGATCGCATAGCTCCTATCAAAAGTCTGCCCTCTCTGATCACGGCCCACTTGCCCTCACGACGGGCAACATCCCTCTGTGCAATGAGACGTCTATGCTCCTCCCACTGAAGAGCTGTAAGGTCCTCATCCATGTGAATCTGTGGATGGTCCCTCAATCTGGATCTCCTTCGTAATACTGCGAGACGGGCCTCAGCATCTCTGAATCTGATGATAAGTGGCTGGTGCCGTGCTGGATCCCGGCCCACTCGATATGCAACTACTATGCCATGATCCTGAACTCCGAGTGTCCCAGATATGAAGTCTGTCGCCTGATCCATGGCTGATCTCGTATCTGATCGCTCAACTCCGCGGATGCGGATGTTGAGGGCCTTCTGAGCTCGCCGCTGACTCTCGGCAATAGTCTCAGAGACTGTGGTCTGCTCCTGTGGGGCTCTACGCACAACGTCCACCCACTCTGAGGTCTTCTGTACCTCTGTCTGCAGTGTGGCCAACCTCTCCTCAACTGCTGCACTAGCTGGAGGAGCTACATGCAGCTGCTGGAGGCGATCATCGCATGCCACAACATGCTCCTGAATGCGTGTCTCCAGCTGCACAATGCGCTCAGCATGTGTCCGTAACTGGATATCCCGATCAATATCTCTGGTATGAAGCTGGCGAATATGGGAGTCCTGATCAGATCTATGACTCTCAACTGTCGATAGCTGATCAGTCAGTGTGTGTATCTGTGCTGTGAGAGACTGAATCGCAGCGCCCTGAAGTCTGCAAGTCTCCATGCACTGCATAACTAAATCTCTCAATCGCAGATTATCTGCTAGGACTGCTTCCGCTGTGGAGGGTGAAGGGGAGAGGGGGTACAAGGATGAGGGGGTAAGAGGGTAAGAAGGTGAGTAAAGGAGGGGTGCAGAAAATGGAGGTCCTGAAGAGAGAGATCCGGTAGAAGGAAGTAGGGAGTCAGGGACCGAAGAAGAGCCTACACTAGGGGAGGAAGGGGCTGAAAGGGAGGGTCGGTGGGGAGAGGTGGGAAGAAGCTGGGTAGGGACTAGGGGAGGGGAAGAAGAGGAGGGAGGAGGCTGGGTAGGGAATAGGGAAGGGGAGGAAGAGGAAGGAAGAGGATGGGTAGGGACTAGGGGAGGGGAGGAAGAGGAAGGAAGAGGATGGGTAGGGACTAGGAGAGGGGAGGAATAAGCAAGGGAAAGGGCTAGGGAGGAATGAACGGGAGCAAGAGGAGGAGGTGAAACTGAAGGAGGGAGAGGAGGAGGAAAGGGTTGGGATTGAGGCAAGGGAGGTAACCGGAAGTGATGGGGGGGATGGAAGTAAAGGAGATGGGGTCGGAGCCACAGGAGGATTGAGTAAAGTAGATGGGTAGGAAAGGGTTGGGGTGGAGGCAAGGGAGGTCGTTGGAGGTGGTGGGGAAGGAGATGTTAAGGGTAAAGAAGAACTTGCCTCATTGGCTCTTGTACTGCTGCCTATGCTTTTATCTTTCTCTTCTTTTGCTCCTTGGAGGGCCATGGTGGAGCTCCTTGTTTGTGGCATCTCCTTACTCCTGGAAGTGCTGAATTCTCTGCTCAAAACTGCCTCTAAGGGCCATGGTGGAGCTGCTGAATTCTCTGCTCTCAAAACTGCCTTTTAACTCTGTTTTCTGTTTTTCCTGCGCAGGGAGGGAGAGAGAGAGAGAGAGGTCTTAAATGTGCATGAAGGAGAAGAGGGGGAGAGAGAGAGAGAGGGGGGAGGGGGGGGGGGCTTGCCTTGAAATAGAAAGAGAGAGAAAGAGGGAGGAATAGGTGGAGATAATCAATCATAAAAAAAAAAAAAAGAGACAAGTGGACCAATCAACAATTCACTATAAAAATTTTAAAAAATTCAGAATTTCACCCATCTCCAAGATGAACCTTCAGTAAGGCCTACCTAAAGGCTGGCCAAAAACCCTTTCATGATGGGCTTTGACCCTATGGAGGAAACCAAGCAGGGGTTTTTGTTTTTTGTCCGATTTTTCGATCTCCCATAGGTTTACCGTCGCTTACTCCAAGGTGTTGGTACAGCTTCTCCACGTCAGAGCGCTCCTCCTCGATAGAGTTCTCCCTCGGTACCTCCACCTGCTTCCATGGCATCTGCTATCCCCAGATACCTCCAGATCAAGAGGTGGTTGTCCAAGACGACATCCCCTCTGGAGCTTTGGATATTCCGGTTCTGGTTGCTCCCACTGATTTTGCACATCACTTGGTTCAGGATGCTAGGGCTCCAATTGCAGCCCTGACTGCAGCTTCTCCCATTGACTCAGCGGTAGCCCCTCTCCTTGGCCGGCACTCGATGATATTTCTCCGGCAAGAGAGGCCCCCGTAGCTCACCAAGATCATGGCATTTTAGAGCAGCCCCTTCCCTCAGCTCCCCTCTTGGATAGAGCGAAAGGGGTTGTGTACACTATTGATCCACTTTCCTCTAAAGGGATTCTTCACACCCCTATGATAGTTTTGGTTCCCAGAAACTCTTTCACAACCCTGGCAGGTCTCATAGACTTCCTGGATGAGGACTTTGTGCCTTCTACTTTTGGTGAAACAGTGATTGGGGTTCCTGTTGACAGGGTGTCTTCTTCCTCAGGTGGATGAGTTCTTTCCCCTGTAGACTTTCCTTCACTCGACTCCCTCCCTCGCTCATTGAGCAAGAGGTCTTTCCCCATTGAGGAGTTTGTTTCCGCCACTAGGTCGGGTAAGATGTTCCATTCTACTATGAGGATTGTTAGTTGGAACATTCAGGGACTTGGTGGCCTCCCTCATCGCCGCCACAGATAGCTGATCCGGAATCAGCTTCATTAAGGTGTTGTTGGTGACTCCATTGATGTCTTATTTATTCTAGAGCTCAAGCTGGATGTCAAAGATTGTGCAAAGTCAAGTAAATTACTTTCAAGCCACACTTTTTGGTCTCTTGCTTTGGGCACTAGGGGAGGTACATGCATCTCAGCTTCGGACTCTTTTCTCTCCTTGGTTGTTGGGCACGGAGTTATCTTTCCCTCTAGAGCCCAGTGGATTCTTCTTTTGATTAGGGGACGTAAGGTTGGATTCTTCAACCTCTACGGGATTGTTTCCTGTTCTGCAAGGAGTTGCTCTCATGCACCCCCATTGCAGATTCTTGGATCATTCGACGAGACTTCAACACGGTGGAGTTACCCTAAGATGAAAAAGGAGGCAGAGAGGGTGGCATCCACTCTTTGGAGAGTGCAGCCTTCCTCTTTAGTTTCAGTGGTAGAGATGCTTGGTTTGATGATGCCTTTTGCACTCACTCACAGTCACTCCTGTTTTCTTGGTCAATTAGGAGGCCGCAGATGCCTATCCGTGCACGAATTGACCGTTTTTATGTTGACGACTAGTCCTTGGATATTGGAAGATCAGTATGCATTGCCTCTCTCGTTTCCACTTCGGATCACTTTCGGGTGGTGTTGAGGGTGTCTGAACCGCACTTGAGAGGTCAATCCGCCAGTATTAGGATTCCCAATGCCATTTATGCAGAGGATGACCGCACAGAGGTAGCTTTGCAGATCTGGATTTCTTACTTGCAGGAGGTAGCTTTGCAGATCTGGATTTCTTACTTGCAGGGTGGAGTGCCTTCCCATTCACATATGGCAACTGACTATTACCATCTGGTTGCTAGTACCAGGAGACGTGAGATTCTTAGACAAGAGATTGGTGTTTGCCAGCAGTTTGCAGCCTTGCAGAGGGAAGAGCAAAAGAGGCCACACGATGCTTGGATTTAGGAGCGCCTTGCTGGAGCAAGGGCTCATCAACAGATTTTGTTGGATCGGAGAGTAGAGTACGCCTTTCATGCACGAGAGTCCTTCTAGATCCAGATGAGAGGTAGAGTCAATAGGCATTTGTTCTCTACTCATGGCCCTAGGCATAGTAGAGAGAGTGTTTCTAAGCTCATTGACTCAGACAGAGTTTTGTAGTTAGATCCAGATGCTGTCTTGCGCATAGCTACGGTTTTTAATGCCTTCCTTCTCTTAGCAGATCCTGGTAGCAAGGCCACCGATGATGCCAAGCAGGTCATATTACAATATATTCCTAGGTTGGTGAAACTAGATACTCTCTTCATGCACCTTTCACCAACATAGAGTTCAAGTCTGTGCTTCGTACCCTTCATAAGGGAAACTGCCCAGGTTCAGACAGTCTTACACCTTCATTTTTCCTGACCGTATATATGATTGGGGATCACATTACCTCAGCCTTGCAAGGTGTTTGGGACTCTGGTGAGATGCCTGACTCACTTACAGAGGGTCTCATACATCTAATCCCAAAAGGAGGATGCACAAATTTAGTGTCACGACTCACAACAGTGGAGATCTATCACTTTATTGGGCACTTGCTATAAAATCCTGGTAAAAGCAATCAGCTTGCGTTTGCATCCCATACTTCCAGATCTTATTTATGATACGCATTCTGGGTTTGTTCATGGCAAAAGTATTTTTGATAATATTTTCTCTTTTTTGGGAAGCTTCTGAGTGGGCCATGCAAAGTGGACAAAAGATAGCCATTCTACTCCTAGACTTTGAAAAAGAATATGATAGGGTAGATTGGGATTTCTTGGAGGACACCCTTCATCATTTTGGGATTTTAGATGCATGGATGAGAGGGGTTTCAGCCTTGTACAGATCAACCTATAGCTAGGTACTTATAGGAGGGGTTAGGGCAGATAGATTTCAGATTACCAGATCAATCAGTCAGGGATGCCCTCTTGCACCTTTTCTTTTCCTATTTGTAGCTGAGGTTAAGAGCATTTTTCTGAGATCTCGAGTTGACATTCTTGGGCTCAGACTACCGCTTAGATAGGAGGAGGACCTCGTCGATTGTAAGCTAGTAGTTGACACTGCTTTTTTCTTAGAGGCCTCCCCTCAGTCTCTCCCTTCTTTCAGGACAGCCTTGTACTTGTTTTGTATTGCAGCAGGTGCTCACATTAATTGGAATAAGTCCAATGGGGTTTGTATTAGTGACAATGACACTCCAGATTGGGGGACTGACAAAGAGGTGTGTCAGTCAAATACTTAGGATGCCAGGTCGGTATGGGTATCTCTTTTGCCCAGTAGTTTGCTCCTAATGTGGAGACCACCAGATACAAGATCAGAAAATTTATTATCTGTGTATAAATAACACACACACACACATTCTTTTTGTAGAAGATAACCCATTTTTAAATTTTTTTTTGGGTGGAAATTTTTGTTGCTTTACATTACAGAGTCACTATCCCAAAATGGATATAACACACACATTTTATTATCTCCCGGTTGCGAGCACTGTTGAAATCACCACACATGAATGCATAGTATCTCCACGGATAATTTGGAAGATTGAGGGGCGTAAACCGATGCAAATTCAGAAATTTCTCCTTAAATCAGGCATTGCATAATAATCCATCTACCATGATGATCATTGAGAGCCACAACAAGCTGAAGATCATGCCTCACTAAAAATGCTACTCCAGAGAAAGAGTGCTCTCTAGCATAGAAGATACCATGACCAACAAAATGTCCTGTTTGACCAGCATACTTGTGCTGGTTATGTTCTTGCAAAGCCACTATGTCTGGCTGCAATTGTCTGATATACATCCACACAAGTTCCCACTTTCTACGATAACACAAACCCTATAGATTGAGTGTAATGCATCTGCTGTGGTCAAGCATATTTATAGATATAAGAAAAGTATTAGCAAACAAACAAATAAGTTGACTATGTCTGCATCTCCACCTCAATATCAGGGCCTCTGCCCTGGGAAGAAGAATCAGCTTGAGGAGAAGACAAAAGAGCAGCAACTTCCTCTTCAGGAAAGAGGGTACGTATGGTCGGTGGCCTATTTCGGGACCGACCCCCAGTCGACCGTTTTGGGCGGACTGGGTTGGTCACCCAATTGAGCCTAACCGACTACGACTGGTGGCTATATAAGAGCAAGCCCGTGAAGCCCATTTCATCACTGGCTACATTAACCCTGATTCCTTAGCATCCAGCGTCCATCTTCTACTGTTTCGGGCATGCCATCGAAGCTTCTTTCATAGGAGCGCACGGTTGGGAGGCAGCACCATCTATTGTATCAGTTCTACAGTAGTCAAATTTTTGATTCTCCATACTATCTTGTTTTCTCTCTTGCATATGAGATCCTGTTATCTGTTGAGCACAGATGTTGTATTATTTTCTTACATGGTATCAGAGCCTAGAATCTAGCAAGAAGATTTGGTAGTGTGTTTTCTGTTTGCGAGCAAATTGTGAGAGATGGCCCAGCCCGCAAGACTGAGAATCCCACAGTTCGGCAAAAGCGGAAAGTTGGACGGCTCTAACTATCCACTCTGGAAGTTCAAGATGAAAACCATCCTAAGCGCATACGAGCTTTGGGACACTGCTACTGGGATGGACGTGAGGCCGGTTGCGAGACCGGATCCAGCCAATGCAGGACAACAGATAGTACCAACTGCGGATGAGATTCTTGCATGGACAAGAAGAAATGCAGATGCACTATGTTCTATTATCTGCAGTGTTAGTGATTTCGTCATGGCGTTAATTCAACATGTCACCATAGCGGAGGAGGCATGGACGGTCTTGAAAAATTAGTACGAGACCACGAATCAGATGTGGATTCAGAATTTGGAGACTCAGCTCGCGAACGAGAAGCTGTCTGAGTCTGAAGCAGCAGAGAAGTTCATCACTAGGATGAAGAATCTGCGCGATCAGATGACTGCGATTGGCATCACCATCATCAGTGAGAATCTAGCACGAAGATCTTGTCGGCGCTGAATACGCAGCGCTGAATACGCAAAACAGAAATCCGTCCCTCACCTTTGAGGATTTCAGCGCGATGCTTTTGGAGGAGGAGATGCGTCAAAAGACGAGGACTGGAGAAGATTCGGCTTTCTGGACCAGATCAAAGAAAGGTAAGGGTAAGGACTCTGGTAACCCATCTTCTTCTGATGATAAAAAGAGAAAGAAGAAGATCAAGTGCTTCTATTGCAACAAGGCAGGGCACAAGTAGAATGAGTGCCGAAAGAAGATTGGAGATGAGAAGAACGAAGTAATGAAAGAGTCCAGCAACAACGCGCAGGTAGTACCAGTAGAGCTGTTCGTCGCAATTGAGGAGATTTGCATGGAGGCAGTTCATGTACCTACGGATGAACCGTGGATCATCAACAGTGGTGCATCGCGCCACATGACCAGTCGGAAGGATTGGTATACCTCTCTACAACCAGTAGGGAATGACATCCTGGTAGCGGTCGGCAATGATGCAAAATGTCCAGCAAAAGGAAAAGGTACGATTGCTCTCAAGTCAGATGGAGTTGTAAAACAGCTGTCCGATGTTCTTTATGTGCAAAATATCAAGAGGAACTTGTTGTCCCTTTTCGCGATCATGGATTGGGACCTCAAAGTTCAGTTCGATAAGAATGGTGCACAGATTCTGGATCTTCGAGGGAAGGTCGTTGGTAAAGGTACACGGCAGCAACAACATTTGTGAACTCTCAGCTTTCAGTGCTCGAGCTGATGTGAAGAACACTAAGCTGTGGCATGAGAGATTTGGTTATCTAAACCTTAGTTCTTTGAAGGAGATGCATAAAAGTGGAATGATTGCAGACCTACTAGAAATTTCAGATCTGCCCGATGTATGTGAAGCTTGCATGATGGGCAAGCAGCATCGGCCCCCTTTCCTAAAGAGGCCAGCAGAGCAAAGGCTCCTCTAGAGCTCGTTCACATGAACCTCTGTGGAAAGATGGAGATGGAAGCTTTGGGTGGTTCCTTCTACTTCATGATGCTGATCGACGACTACAGTAGAAGGATATGAGACGAAAGATGAGGCTTTCAGTAGGTTCAAGGAATGGCATGTAATGGTCGAGAAAGAATCGGGGAGGAAGGTGAAGAAGCTGAGATCAGACAGAGGTGGAGTTCACATCGACTGAATTTGAAAGTTACTGCAAAAGTCATGGAATCAAGAGGCAGAAACCCTCGCCACATACATCACAGCAAAATGGAGTAGCAGAACGCAAGATGCGCATCATCTACGAAATGGGCCGGAGTACGATAAAAGGGAAATATTTGCCAAAGACTTTCTGGGCTGAAGCATGTAACACTGTAGTTTACATCTTGAATCGTAGCTACACGAAGGCTGTGAATTGGATGACTCCACTGCAAGTCTTTTCTGGTAAGAAACCTTCAGTTGCACATTTCAGAGTTTTTGGATGTGACTATTTTGTGCATGTCCCTAATGCTATCAAGATCAAATGGGAACCGAAGAGCCGGAAGTGTATTTTCTTGGGCTACAGTGAAGAGGCGAAGGGTTACAGTGAAGAGGCGAAGGGTTACCGTCTCTATAACCCTATTACCAAGGAGGTAATTGTAAGTCGCGATGTGGTTTTCTCAGAACAGCCGCATCAATTGGAGGAGGATGCTTGCTTCCCAGACAACCAGGACCAGGATATCCATCTAGTACCGCCACCAATAGCATACCGAACTCCCCCAATGGTGCTTGGGAGGATTCAAGACAAAAAAGATGAAGAAGAGCCTGTAAAACCACAACGGCAACGGCCATTTTCGAAGTGGGTAAAGCAGCTTTTGGACAGCAGAGAACCTCTGGCCATTGAGGAGGAACCATCCGAACACCGCCGGTCCAAGAGATTAGAGGAGCAAAGAAGGGCGCAGGAACACTTGGTCAACTATGCTTTGATGACAGAAGTGATCCGTGCTGATGAACCCAAGTGTCTTGAAGAGGCACAGGGCGATGATAGGTGGATGGAGGCTATGCAGTCAGAGTATGGCTCCATAATGAAGAACAACACTTGAGACCTTATGGATCGACCACCAAAACGCAAGGTAATCAGAACCAAGTGGGTGTACAAGACCAAGTACAAGTCCGACGGCAGGTTGGATAAGTACAAGGCTCGGCTCGTGGCAAAAGGATTTGCACAGGTACATGGTTTTGATTATCAAGATATTTTTGCTCCCATAGCTCGACTAACCACAATTCGCAGTGTTTTAGCTTTAGCTGCCCAGGGAAGTTGGCCTGTGTTTCAGATGGATGTGAAATCCGCCTTTCTGAATGGAGATCTCAAGGAGGAGGTATACATGGAACAACCACCAGGTTTTGAGATCCCCGGTTCAGAAGGTAAAGTATGCAAACTGAAGAAGGCACTTTACGGGCTGAAACAGGCCCCACGAGCATGGTACCAGCAAATTGATGCTTACTTTCTAACCACAATTCGCAGTGTTTTAGCTTTAGCTGCCCAGGGAAGTTGGCATGTGTTTCAGATGGATGTGAAATCCGCCTTTCTGAATGGAGATCTCAAGGAGGAGGTATACATGGAACAACCACCAGGTTTTGAGATCCCCGGTTCAGAAGGTAAAGTATGCAAACTGAAGAAGGCACTTTACGGGCTGAAACAGGCCCCACGAGCATGGTACCAGCAAATTGATGCCTACTTTCTGCAAAACGGGTTCAAGAGGAGCCCATCTGATGCAAATTTGTACATCTTCAGAGGAGGCAGGTGTATGATCGTGGTCCTTTATGTGGATGACCTTGTCATAACAGGGAACCATGAAGAGAAGATCTCGCAGACGAAGCATTTGCTAGGAAGAGAGTTTGAAATGACAGACCTCGGACTGATGCATTTCTATTTGGGGATTGAAGTTTTTTTTTTTTTTTTGCAAAAAGAGACTTCTATTAAGTATTAAAGAAAAACCGTTAGAGCAAGCTCCATACGGGATACATCATGTAATGCACGAAAAGCTCAAGAGCCAAAAAAAAAGGATTGCGGCTGATAGTGCCATTTCAATCCGGTAGAAACCTCCGAGAAAAAGGGAGAACCTCTCCAAACTCGAAGAAATATAGTCCTTCTAGAAGAGGCTGCACGTGAAGGGCCCTGCATGCTAGCCCATATGGCTATCAAAGTGTGAACCATGTCAGACCAAATACTCGTGAACACCTGTAATGGGTGTATCTGGGTGCCATCCAAGGCCTCATTACATCTAGCTCTCCAAATGTGCCAAGAGGAAATGCTAGCCAAAATCTCCCAAGAGGTGTCCACTGAAAGATGAGAAGCTCTGAAGGGAGTAAGTGGTACATCTTGTAGAGAGCAGGGCTCTTTCACCTGCCGGTAGACCGAGAGTGCCCAAGAAGAAGGCTCACCCTCATAAAACACCTAGGGCCCGGTAAGAGATAACCATGCGACCGAGCCCGAAGTCATGAAGAAAGGGGAAGTGTGAAAGATGCTGAGTATCCGAGCAACCCCTTTCCAAATAGTCCTCGCCTGACTGCAGTCCCAAAGGCAATGTCGCACTGACTCCTCTGCAGAATGGCATCGAGGACAAGTGGGATCAGCCCCAAATCGTGATCTCCACAGGTTCACTGCAATCCCTCCTTGAATAGAAAGCTGAAAGAAAAGAGTGATCTTTCTATTTCTGAGGGATTTCCAGAGCCTCCTCCAGAAATTTCTATGCAAGTATGCGGTGATGAAGAAGCTTTCCCAATGGGGGCTTTGGAGGGAATCCAACCCCTACTATTCAGCTGAAACCTTCTGGCATTACCAACCGTGAAACAAAAGAAGGGAATCCCCCTCTCTCAGTGCCCATGATCTATCCATTCCCACTCTCCTGGGTCCCACTGCAAGTGCCTGATAGGTGCACCTCCATATAACCAAAACCTTAAGGATCCCAAGGCCAAGAGCAGATGGTCGGGGTCTAAGTACCATTGCAAGCCCGCTCCAAGGTCCACAAAACCAGCAATCCTGATAGGTTGAAAGGCAACCTCAAGAAGAATGCCATCCTTGGATGTAGAAAGTAAACCTCCATCCCCAACATCAAAGACCAGTGCGTCTTTCCCGAGACCTCGGAGAGCGATCACCTGTAAAGAAACTGATGTCCTCGAAAAAGCCCCCATCCAAGTGGTGGAAGTAATAGGCAGCTCAACTGTCCATTCCACTTGGATGGCTGCATCTATCTGCTGAATCCTGCGTGCTACCCCTCTGAGGTGACTCACGGACTGCAGTGTTTGATCCATAGGTAGCCTGATAAAAGATTTCCAAGTGCCTACTATGTAGGCAGGGCCTCTCTCCCATTTAGACCACTGCATGTAATGGGAAGTGCCCAGTGGTCTGGCATGCTCGTCAAGAATACTATCATTCCAAATGATCGGCTGCCTATCAATTTCTTCGACGGTAGAAGGTGGAATCCTTCGAAGAGTGTTTTTGAAGCTCCCCCAAGCTTTCAGGATGGCAGTCATGAGAGGAGAGGCAGGAGATCTGAGAGGGGCTGATGTGAAAATCCATCGAGGGCTGTCCACCCAATCATCTCCCAAGGTTGGTGTGCAAGCCTGAATGCGTCCAAAAAAGAAATCCTTCCAAGGTTCCTGCCCAGGCATGAGTCCCCTCACCACTACCTTACAAAGCAAAGCCCTACACTGCAAGTCCGGGTCAATGACATTAAGGCCCCCTTCACATGTAGGGAGAATAATAGTCTCCCAGGCCACCCTTGCTGCAACATCCGCTGTGCCATCAACTCCACTCCATAAAAAATTCATGACTGGCCTGATGAGCTGAGTGATGCAATCCCTAGACTGGCACCAACAAAAACACACGAACCAGGAGGTGGCCAAGAGAACCTGGTTCACTATCACAACTCTAGATGCAAGGTCGAGTTTGGCAGAGCTCCAGAAAAGGAGCTTTTTCCTTATACTTTCTAGTACTGGGGCAAACTGCTGTGCTGGAGAGATGTCCAATCCTACCTGGCATCCCAAATACCTGATAGGAACACCCCTCTGAATTCAAGAGAAACCAATGTCAACTCCCCAGCCTGGAGTGTCCTCATCACTGATCCAAAAGCCAAAGGATTTATGCCAGTTAATGTGTGCCCCTGCAGCTGAGCAAAAAATATCCAAGGCTGTCTGGAAAGAATCAAGTGACTGCAAGGAGGCCTGAATAAAAATAGCAGTGTCATCAGCCAACTCACAGTCAAAAAGATCATGCTCCTGTCTCAAGGGCAGTCTCAGCCCAAAAAGCTCAGCCTGAGATCTAAGGAAGATACTCATAGCTTCTGCCACAAAAAGAAAGAGGAAGGGGGCTAAAGGGCATCCCTGACGAACTGATCTGGAAATCTGAAACCTGTCACCCCTTACCCCTCCAATCAAAACCTGGATGTGGGCTGATCTGTAAAGGGAGGCCACCCCTCTGATCCAAGCATCTGAAAATCCAAACCGTAGAAGAGTGCCCTCAAGAAAACCCCAATCTACTTTGTCATAGGCTTTCTCGAAGTCCAAGAGTAAAACTGCTAGCCTCTGTCCACTCTGCATAGCCCACTCTGTGGCTTCCCAAAAGGAAAAGATATTATCAAAAATGCTCCTGCCATGCACAAAGCCTGTCTGAGTATCATGGATGAGATCTGGAAGAAGGGGCTGTAGTGCCTTGGCAAGGATTTTGTAAAGAGTGCCGAAAAGAGTGATGGGTCTCCAATGGGATACAAAATTCCTGTTGCCACCTTTGGGGATAAGGTGAATGAGTCCCTCGGTCAGTGAATCAGGCATCTCGCCGGAGTCCCAAATGCCGTGCAAGGCTGAAGTAATACGATCACCTATCATATCCCAAAAGGCTATAAAAAAAGAGGGAGTAAGACCATCGGAACCAGGGCACTTGCCTTTATGAAGGGCGGAAAGAGCAGTCTTGAATTCTGTCTTGAATTCTGTGTTGGTAAAGCGTGCATCAAGTGAGCATAACATCTCTGGGGTGACCAACACAGGTAAACTTTGCCAAACTTCATCTCTAGCCACCTCTCTCGCCTGTGAGTTCGGATCTGCGGAAAGAAGGGAGGTGTAAAAATCTGTCGCTAAATGCATGACGGTCTCCGGATGGGACTGCAAAACGCCGTCAGAGTCAATAAGCTGCCTGACACTCTCTCTACTATGTCTGGGGCCAAGTGTAGAGAAAAAGTGTTTATTGACTCTCCCTCCCATCTGTATCCAAAAGGGCTCCCATGCATGGAAGGCATACTCTGCTCTCTGATCAAGCAAGGTCTGAAAGTGAGCCCTTGCCGCAGCAAGGTGCTCCTATATCCAAGCATTTGAAGGTCGTTTCTACTCCTCCCTCTAAAGGGCTGCCAACTGCCGGCGGATACCGATCTCTCGCCTGAGTACCTCACCACGCCGAGCACTAGCAACTGAGTGATAGAAGTCGCTGATAATGTCAAGTGCTGTGGCCACATGTGAAGGACCGGCCACCCCCCTTGCATATGAGAAACCGAGATCTCCAACACTGCCTCTATGAGAGTCTCATCCGTGTATAAGGCGTCTGGGATCTTGATACTATGAGACCGTCCTCTCAGATGAGGCTCTGAAATGGACAAAATTACCGGAAAATGGTCTGAAGTGGAAACACCGGGTGGAATGCAAACTGTCCTATCTATCAAGAGCCCAGTCACCCACTTAGAATCTGTCAATCCGAGCATGGATAGGCATCTGCACCCTATGGTTCGACCATGAAAACAAAAGTGATTGAGATTGAACAAGAAATGCATCATCTGACCAAACATCTCTGCCACTGAACCTGAACAAGAAGGCATCCCAAGCTGCTCTCTCAAGGGAGTGGATACCACCTTCTCTACCCCCTTTCTTATTCGAAGGTGCCTCAACCATGTTGAAGTCACCTCCAATAATCCATGAATCTGCAATGTCAGCCCACGAGCGCAACTCTTTCCAAAACAAAACACGGTCCCCTCTGTTGTTCGGAGCATAAAGATTGAGGAAACCAACCTTACGTCCATCAATCAAAAGTAAAACCCACTGGGCCCTGGAGGGGGTTATGGTACCGTGTCCAATGACCAGAGGGAGAACAGAGTCTGAAACTGAAATGCATGTACCTCCTCTGGTTCCCAAGCCAGGAAGTCAAAAAGTCCGGCCTGAGAGCAGCTTACCTGACTTGGAGCAATCTCTGATATCCAGTTTGTGTTCTTGAAGAAAAAGAATGTCTAGGGAACCACCTGAAACACTTGGATGGAGCTGATTCCTGATCAGCTGTCTGCGACGGCGATGAGGGATGTCGCCCAATTCCTGTATATTCCAACTGGCTATCCTCATCGGCTGGAGGAAGTGGGTTGGAATACCTTACCCGACCTAGTGGCAGAAACAGAAGCCTCTACCGGAGCAGACCTCTTGCCATACACACGAGGTCCGAGGGGAGGAAAGTCCACAGGTGAGAGAGAGAAGGATCTCTCAACAGGGAAACCGATAACTAGCTCTCCAAAAGTAGAGGGTACAAAATCATCATTTGGGAGGCTAGAGAGGTCCTCCAAAGCGGAAAAAGAGTTCCACTGAGCCAGTCTTGGGGAGGGGGTACAAAGGATTCCTACCGAAGCAAGAAGAGAATCTAAAACCCCCTTCCCTCTGTCCAAAGAGGGAGGCACCTGTACTGGATCCTGATCAAAAAGTGGTGCAGATGAGGTGCCAACAACCTGCACTACTGAGGAAGGTGCAGCCTGATCCAAGGGTGGAGTCGAACAAGGCTCCTGAATAGTAGTCTCCTCTTGAGGCTCCAAGGGGGTAGCCTCCGAAGAGGTGGAGGAGTGAACTAGAGTAGAGGGCCTAGCCGCGACCGGAACCCACCGTGGGCCAGAGGTGGTGCGTGGTGCCGAAGGGACTCCAGTAGCCCTAGGAGAGGGGGGAGCCCGTGTCTGAGGTCATGTCTGTGGAGCGGTATGTCCTACTCTAGCTCTCTGTCGTAAGCTAGTACGAGCTGGTTGCTTTGTGGGCCTCTTTTTCTTCTTTGGGCAATCTTTGGCGAAGTGCCCCGAGGATTTGCAAATCCTGCACTGGTCCTGCCGACTTGCAACCTCAAATCTCTGGCGGAAGAAAGACCCATCGGGTCGCTGTAGCATGATGTGGAAATCTGAAATATTGGGGTCCTAAACAATGACCCTAACCTTGGGAACCCCGTCCATCCTGACCGCCTCAGCAGTCGAAGAGGGCTCGCCAGGGAGAGGGGGGATCTCTGCCACCGCAGCAAACCTCTCACCAATAACTGAAAGAAGCCGGTGATAAACTGAGGGAAGACCAGGGAACCTGATGAAAACAGAAACTCCCTGCTTATCCTCTTCAACTGGGTCAAATCCCAGTTGGAAAGGAAACAAGAAGATCCTCCTGTAGCCTAGAAGTAGAAACCCGGCATGTAGCAGATCTCTGGTGACGTCCGGGGAATCTAGGCACACTTGAAAGAAACCCCGTCCCAACAAACGAACATCCTTGAGGTGGGGGGCGAGGTCTTGAGGAAGCACCGACAGCATCCAATCTCTAGCTTGTAGCCTAGAGGGGTGTGAGCCATGAATGCGTGCGAAGAGAGTTGTGGAACGCTCATGTTCGAAATCCTTTTGCAATTGCTGTAGCTCGTCTTTTGAAAAAGTGACAGTTCTCGCGGCCGGTGTGAGCGGAGACGGATTGACTGAATGGAAACCCATTCGTCAATCAAGGTGTGTTGGCCGATTTAAACATAAAAAATAAAAACTCCGTCCGCTTTCTTGAATCCCAGGAGACCCCTAAAAGAGAATAGGGGTAATCCAGAAGAAGGAGAGGGTGATGAAGAAGGGAGGAGGGAAGAGGAGGGGAAGATGGGGGAGAGGAGGAGTGGAGGAGAGGGGGAGAAGAGGAGTAGAGGAGAGGGGAAGGAGAGGGGAGGAGAAGCAGCAGTAGGCTGCAGCGGGGGGAAAGCAGCAGTAGGAGCGGGGGGGAGCAGCAGGCTGCAGCGGGGGGAGAGCAACAGCGGGTGCGGGGGGGGAGCAGCAGGCTGTAGCACATGGCAACAGCGGGCGTCGGGGGAGGAGGAGGTTGCAGCGCAGGGGAAGGGGCAATGCGGGGGAGAGGGCAGGTAGGAGGGGCAGCGAGGAGGGAAGGGAGGGGGCTCGCAACAGGGAGCGAGGAGAGAGGCAGCAGGAAGCGGGGAGAGGAGCAGCAGCAACAGGGAAGGGAGGGGGCAGCGAGAGGGGCAGCAGGAGAAGCAGCAGAGAGCGGGGGAGCAGCAGCAGCAGGGAGCGAGGAGAGCAGTGAGGAGGGGAGCAGGAGGAGCGGGGAGCAGCAACAGTTCTCTGTGAGGCAATTTTTTGCTTTGGGGATTGAAGTTTGGCAGGAGCCGAAACAGATCTTCATTGCACAGCTGAAGTATGCTGGAGAGATACTGAAGACATTTGGCATGGCTAAGTGCAAGACAGTTGGTACCCCTATGGAGGTTGACGCGAAGCTCTCAAACAAGGATTCATCACCACTGGTGGACGAAGCGAAGTACAAAAGGCTTGTGGACAGGTTGATGTACCTGTGCAACACACGGCCGGACATCAATTTTGCGACTGGTGTACTAAGCAGGTTTTCCAATAAGCCCCGAGAGAACCATTGGAGGACAGGGATGCGGGTGCTGAAATACATCAAAGGCACACTTGATTATTGTGTCATGGGTCAGCAAGAAGCAACCCACAATTGCTGTTTCTTCTACTGAGGCCGAGTACAAATCTGCATGCTTTGCTTCTTGCAAGGCAGTGTGGTTGAGGAGGATTTTGGGAGACATGGATGCAGTGCAGAACAAGCCTACGCAGTTATCATGTGACAATCAGAGTTGCATGGCGATTGCAAAGAACCCGGTGTTCCACGCTTGCACAAAACACATTGAGATTCAATATCACTTTGTACGCAAGCTCATCATGGATGGAGAGGTTGACTTGGTGTACTGTCCGACTACAGAGAATGCTACGGACATCTTCACGAAGGCTCTTGGAAGAGACTTATTGGAGAGGCATCTTCATCGACTTAGCATTGGGCCGAAAAAGTAAGTTCACTTGCGGGTGGACATTGAGGGGGGGTGTTAGATATCAATGCTCCACTCTCGTGTAACTACGCGGGAACCAGCTAACTCTACTTGTAAGCCCCCCATATGAGGAGAAGGCATTTGAGTAGCTCGGTTATCCGGTAGGTCTTGGTTTGGACACCAGATGGGGGCCATGTGTGGCCTCATGGCTGGACGGCTTCAAATAGAGTTGGCACTGTTGGAATATGGAAGCAAGAGCTAGAAACTAGAAAACTAGAAGTAAAATAAGAACAAGATTGAAAGACAAAGAGTTACCTTGTAGATGAGTGTAGACAAGACACAAGCTAGATAGATTGCAATGATGTGACCCATGAATATATGAGCCAAAGTACAAGACATAAAGCAAGAGTGCTTATGGGATAAGTGTAGAGGTGCCACATGGCACACACTCAAGACACAAAGACTAAACTGAGATTAGACAAATGTAGACTAGGGAAATAGTACACCTAGTGTGCACTTATCTCCAACACCCTCCTTAAGTGGACACTAGGAGGAAGACAGAAAGACAAGACTAGAAGACAGACATAAAGACCAATAGACTGAGAGACAAGACAGAAGACATGACAGACAAAGATCCTGAGACACCCCTCCTCAAGTGATATCCTCATATGGGTCCACAAGGGTAGGGACAAGAGTGGATCATAGACAGACAGAGAGAGGGACAATCAGCCAGTAGAGTGGTCCCACAGAGAGAGAGGCTGTCAGATAGACATGAGAGAGTCTGGCAAATAGAAGATAAATGGGGACATAGACAGAAAATGCCAAGAGAATGTGGGTAGCTAGGTCACAAAAGAGAGGCATATAGACTGATAGACAGAGTGTCAGAGACATATGATTGTAAGATCACACAAGATAGACACATAGACAGAGAGACTGACTGATTGTAGATAGACAGAGAGATGGACCTTGACAGATAATCCCTCCTCAAGGGCAATCCTCCTGCTAGAGTGGGTAATGCAGGGGTGCCTCTTGGATAGGGACAAAGATAAGTCCAAATAGACATGACATTACCCCATGATCTACATCATTGGTGATCAATGGTGGTAGATAGCATGAAAGCATAGACAAACATGAGAGAGATGGGAAGGTCTTACCATATTTGGCAGTGTCTAATCCCATACAAAATAGAGTTCAGTTCTGAAAATTAATTTTGAAGAGTAAAATAGAACTGAGAATATTGCAGCACACGAACATACGACAGCCAGAATTTTACACGACTGGATCAGCTGAAACAGGCCTGTGAGATGGAGTACAAAGCCACGATATCCAAAGAGATGACGGAGAATACGAGAGCTTTCATGTCGCTGTATCGGGCAGGAGAAGCCAGCGATGGGCTAGACACAGCGTAGGCCTTGCTGGAAATGAAGAGGCAGATTCAGGGCAAACTTGGTAGAGCAATGGCGCACAGATTTCAGCAAGTTTTGGGCAGAAGTTGGCACATATTTGCAGCAGAGAATGACGAGCTGAATTGTGGGTAAACGCTGAGGCAGATGGCTGGAAATGTGGCGCAGATGTGGGGCAGATTTCCAGTGGAGAATGGCACAGATCTGGAGAAGAAAATGGCGCAGATCTGGGGCAGCTTATGGCAGGTAGAATGCAGGCAATGGCGGGCAGATTTGAGGCAAAGATGACGAGGCTAATGGCGAGGCAAGGAGAAGAGAATCAGGGCAGCATCAAGGCTAGAAGGAGGAAGACGAGGCAACGTGACGACGAGGGTGGCGTGGATTTTTTGCAGCAAGCTGGAGCAGAAGCAGCACGTGGGCGAAAAAAGAGCGGCCTGATGCAGGTTGGGCAGAGATAGAACAGCTTCAGCTCCTCCATTGTTTCGAACAGAAAAGGTATGGGCAGCAGCTTCAGAAAGTCGTGGGCAGCTCCTTCAGCTCACGAAATCGGGGCAGAAATGGCGGGCAGATCTGCAGCAGTAGAGGCAACCTGAACAGGAACAGCAGCAGCTGGAGGTGATGGTCTGAATAGCAGCAACATGGAGAAGATGGGCAGAAGATGGAAATGGCGGGCAGCAACTTGGAGCGGCCTCCTCTTCAAGATGTCGCTTCTCCACGTAGGTAGTAGAGGTCCTCAAGAGGAAAGAGAGCATACTCTCTTGCACTTAGAGAAAGAGAGAGAGGGCATGGCTTCTCTTTCTGGCCTCCTTCTCCTCAATCTCTAGGAGCAAGGGAGTAATGGCTCTGATACCATGTTGGAATATGGAAGCAAGAGCTAGAAACTAGAAAACTAGAAGTAAAATAATAACAAGATTGAAAGACAAAGAGTTACCTTGTAGATGAGTGTAGACAAGACACAAGCTAGATAGATTGCAATGATGTGACCCATGAATATATGGGCCAAAGTACAAGACATAAAGCAAGAGTGCTTATGGGATAATTGTAGAGGTGCCACATGGCACACACTCAAGACACAAAGACTAAACTGAGACTAGACAAATGTAGACTAGGGAAATAGTACACCCAGTGTGCACTTATCTCGAACAGGCACACCGCCAACTAGGCTACATGCAAGTGCGGGAAGGCATCCCTTGATTGACCGCACTGAGGGTGGATGGAGCATTTCCTGGGGCAGTCCACTCTCGGGTTGCGAGGCCCGTTTGGAGCCTCATATGATCCCGGATGGCTCTGGGCCGAACAGTGACCGTAGGTGAGTTGCTCTATTTTGTGCACCAGTTCTATCGTATGGTCGGTGGCCTATTTCGAGACCGACTGGGGCAACCCCCAGTCGACCGTTTTGGGTGGACTGGGTCGGTCACCCAATTGAGCCTAACAGACTACGACTGGTGGCTATATAAGAGCAAGCCCGTGAAGCCCATTTCATCACTGGCTACAGCAACCCTGATTCCTTAGCATCCAGCCTCCGTCTTCTACTATTTTCAGCATGCCATCGAAGCTTCTTTCACAGGAGTGCACGGTTGGGAGGCAGCGCCATCTATTGTATTAAGCACAGACGTTGTATTATTTTCTTACAATATATACATCATGATCAATCAGATGAGTCTGAAAGCAATCATAAAACGATTGCCGCAGAGACTGTTTGAAAAAAATGAAAGATGGAAAGGTGGGATCACCAAAGACTCTATGATTGCTGTCCATCCATAGAGTCCAAAGTGCCTAGTAGCGCACCCAAACAAAAAATAGATCAAAACCCTGTCTAGCGGGATGAAAACCAAATAACCAGAAGAACCTACCAAAATAACAGTAGGAAATCTCGCTCGAAGCTCCTGACGAATGAGAGCGAGGAAATCACAAGTATGTGGACAGTGCCAGAAAATGTGAAGCACAGATTCAGTAGAATGTAGGCATCTGTGGCAAACAGTTGGGGCAATATGTCTATGCACGAGTAACTGCCCAGATGGAAAAATGCCAAGCAGAACTCACCAGAAAAAAAGTTGTCGCTGAAGAGGGACTTTATAGTGCCAAAGGAGATGCAGCCACTTTCTACACCACTTTGATGGGCGATCTATATGCCAAACAGAATTGGCTCTGTCAGAAACCCAAGGCGGAGGTAACAACACTTTATACAGAGAAGGCACTATGATATGTGACAGCTTCAAAAAGATGGGCTGAAGAAGAGAAAGAATGGAGAGTCCAATCCTCAAGCCTATCCTGAAGTTCCAAACGAGGTACCGGCAAGAAAGGTTGAAGCATTTCTGAAATTTTGTGCCATAAGCCTGATTAGAAAGACCACTCCCGAAAAGGAATGCTGTCCAGCATAGAAAATGTCATAACCGTGAAAATGACCATGCTGTCCAGCATACACATGCTGGTTATGTTCCTGCAAAGCTACCACATCTGGCTGTAATTGATTGGAATACCCCTAGACTGTCTTCCATTTAGAAGCATCGCACAAACCCTGTACATTAAGTGTCAAACATGTGAGTTTCGACAGCATATTTACAGATTATGTACAGCAGAGGGAGAACTGAGATCAGGCCTGCATATCAACCTCAAGATCCGGACCCCGGTCTTGAGGTATCACAACTGGTTGAGAAGTGGACAGCAAACCAACTATATCTTCTTCGAGAAAGAGAGTCTGACTAGCTGTCACCGCTGCCCATGTAATACCCACTCCTGAATTTTCTTCAGGAGTACGACTAGTCAAGGATGTACCATTCCAAAAAGGTCGTCGAGCTGTGACAGTTTTCCTGGGAGTCTGCCAAACCTCCTGCAAGGTTTTGTCTTTCCCTTTGGGCTGAGAGGTGGAAGGCATAGAGGGAGAGGCATTCCCATCGGACACAACAGGTGTCTTGCCTTTTTCCTGAGCTGGAGTAAGAGGCTTGACACCCTTATGTTTGAGAACGGGCTGACCCATCATTTCTTTAGTAGGCATCTAAGAAGGCATGTTTTCCAAAGGCCTTTTATGCATAACAAGAGGACACTAAGAAGCCATATGGCCAAACTTCTTACATTCAAAACATGCACCTGCAAACAGGCCCCACTTGAGCTTGTAAAAAGCACTGCCCATATCCACCTAATTCACCGTAACAGAATAGGAGTCAGGAGTGGGATGATCAGTATCCCACAAAATGCAAAATTGGTTGGAGTTTGGCCACAGAGGGCACACCACCTTACCCAATGATGCTGGAATTTTGGGCAAGAGAGCAGCCAAACACTGAGGGAAGTCAACCACTTCACCCATACCAGACAGCGATGGTGAATCAAAGCCTGATAATCCTTGATGGGTGACCAAGGCAAAAAATGCACCATCTGCTGCCCATAAAACAAAGGGGAGTGTTCAAGGAGCATCTATTTGTGCAATTCATCTGTCATAATAACCTTAAAAAACCCTCGAGAAGCATAATGCACTTTTCGAACAAAACAACCACCCAAAGTCCTGGTGAGCCAATTTCCCACATCTGCTGCAACAGGCATGTGTCTCGAGAAAAGAAAAAAAAGCATGCTTGGCATAATCACGCACGGGATCGACAATGTCGTCCACCTCCACCATGTGCCCAACAGTTGGAGGAGAGTCCTCCCAATCCTGGCGTGTGTCTTCAAAGCCCTCATACATAACATCAAAAACCAGTTGACAGGTTCCATGGGAAAAAGAAAAGAATAAAAAGGGGAGAAGTTGTAAGGGAAGGGCAAAGAGAAAAAGAGGGAGAGGCTGAGAATAGCAGCAAGAAAGCTTGTGTATGAGCAGAGTGACAAGGTGAGTACGGACGGACAGGGCACGTACGGACTGACAGGATTGGATGAAATGAGGGCAGAAGTACAGATGAACAAAAACCTGTACGGACAGAAAATTCTGTATGGACGCAAGAAATTATACGGAACCAAGGTACCAAGACCAAAAAGCTGTACAGACAAAGGAACTATACGGAACCAAGGAACTGAAAACATACGGAACCAAGGTAGTGAAACAAAAAAGCTGTACGGAACAGGGAAGCTGAAAAAATAGGAAGAAAAGAGGCTCCAGAAGGGCGGCTAGCAGCAGCGAGCAGGTTGGAGAGGCTGTACGGACCTCAGGACAGCAGCAGGAGGCATGTCGGGGTCACCAACGGATGCCAAGAGCTGAAAACGCCATAGCTGGAGCTCCACACACACACTTTTTTTGGTGAAATCTTTGATTGATTATATTATATGCGTAGCAACCTCAAAACAAGGTGCTACAATTACATCAACCGAAACTTTCAGTATATGCCAAAAAGACCTCATGATCTATGTAGCGGGTCTGCAAGCAATCAAAGAAAGATTGCTGCAGAGAACGCCTTAAAAAGCCAAACAGAGAGAAAGTAGGATCACCAAAGACTTTACAATTCCTATCTGTCCATAAGTCCATAGTGCCCAGTAGCAAAGCCAAACGAAGAAAAGATGAAACTCCGGTTTGGATGGATGAAACCCAAATAACCAGAAGAACTTCCCAAACGGAACAGATGGGAATCTCGTTCATAGGTGCTTTCAAAACAGATAAAAAAACTCACGAGAGTACGGACAATGCCAAAACAAGTGAGGCATAGTCTCCAAAGAAGCATAACATCAGTGGCAAAGTGCAGGAGCAATGTGTCGATGAGCTAATAGCTGTCCAAATGGAAACACTCCCAAAAGAACTCGCCAAAAGAAAACATGTTGCCGAAGCGATACTTTATAGGCCCAAAGTTGTTGTAATCTTTTCTCCACCACTTGGCTGGGCGATGCATTCGCCAAACAGAATCACCTCTCTCTGAAACCCAAGGTTGAGGCAAAAGGATCTTATACAATGCAGGTACAATAATCTGACATAGCCTCAAAGGACGAGAAAGGAGAAGTCAAAGTCCAAATTTCCAGCCGGTCCTGGAGTTCCAAAGGAGGAATGGGAACAAAAGGCGAAAGCATAGAAGTAATCTGTCGCTACAAAGGACGATAATGAGAGCCCAATCCATATGTAGTGGTTGCTAGAGAAAAGGGTAGCACAGTACTAGCATCATCTATAACATCGGCAACCAGGGTGATGCCTTTAAACGAGACAAAGTAGGAACGTCGAGGTTCCTGTAAAGCCAAGGGAGGCTGAAAGACTTTCGAATAGTGAATGCTTTTAGCTCTCAAAGAATTCCCAAGCAAATATTGTCGTCCATTCCATTCCAGATGAGAAAGAGCATGCTTCCAGTCAAGAAGCAAGTGGGAGACAAAAGGGTAGCTAGGCAAAGTGCCATCAGTGCAGCCAAAAAAGAAATCCCATTGATTGAATTGCCAATGACCAAACGTAGAAATATTGATATGAGTGACCAGAGTCCTAATCATAAGAGCCCAAGCCTGATCACCTTGCAGAAATTGCAACAACATTTTTCCCCTGTGGGCAAGAGTATGCACATGAATATCCGTGATGTTCAATCCACCATGCATCTTGGGAGAACAAATGTGATGCATCGAAAGCAGCCTTAGACTTTTTCTGCCATGTTTGGATCGCCAGAATATTTTCATAAAGACATACATGAAAGATGTAAGATTTGCCTTTGTGAACATGATCAATGGCAAGTAAAATTGAATATATGCCACAAGCATGGATTGCACTATTCAAAGACGAACGTGCAAAGGCCAGGTTGCCAATATCCAATACTCAAGCTTTTTCCAAAGCTTAGCCAAAACCCAATCAGTTTGTTGTTGGCGAGTGAGTTCCCACCCCAAAGGGTAACCAAGATGACGAACAAACTGAGTGGGTGGAATGATATCCCCGATCCCCGGGCCATAATAGACTATGCCAGTCTTTGGAATGCAAAGGGAGCAGCTTAGACTTCTGAAAATTAACATGAAGACAAGCTGCCAAACCATAAACAGAGAGAACTTGCATCAAGGCATGAAGATCATGGGGCGTATTCTTCGGGGTAAAGAAAGAATCATCAGCATAAGCTTGAGTGGAACCATGCTGCGATTAGCATCCAATTCCAAGCCATGAAGTGATCCTGTAGTCACAAGATGATCAATATATTGCAGCATAGGATGAGTAGCAATGGCATACTGTAAAGCACCGAGAGGGCATCCCTGGCGCACCGAACAATGAAGAGTCCACGCATTGCTATCTCTGTAAAGCCAATAAATAATGTGCTGCATTTTTGGTCCAAACCCCAAAGCTCGCATAGTTTGCGAGATGAAATCCCATTGAACTGTGTCAAAGGCTTTTGCAATATCTACCTGCAAGAGTAGAACATCCTGCTATGTGTATTTGGCATATTCAATCCCAGTATAAGCATTGGCAATGTTATCTGTGATATGGTGACGTGGAACAAAACCATATTGGGAGGGATGCAACCCATCATGCGAATAACCTTTAATACGATCAACCACCATTTTGGCAATGATCTTGTAAATGACTGGCATGAGCGTGATTGGCCTCCAATCACCAAGTGAATCACATAGCTGCTTCTTTGGAATCAGCTTGAGAAGACTCTTAGGCATCTGCTGATTTTGCCATGTTGTATTTACCATTTGCAGCAAGGTGAATTTAAGAAGATTCCAGAATGCAAGAAAGACTTCAACAATGAGACCATCCCATCCTGGAGATTTCGATCTGCCACAGGATCTCATTGCATCAAACAATTCCCTTTCAATGAAGTGATGTTCAAGTTCAAAAGCCTGAGCATCAGATAGAATTGGATGAACATGCTACAAAAGAAGCTGACGTGCAGACATGACCCGAGGAGAAAGAGTATCCACATGCCCAAAATGAGTGGAGAAGTGCTGCACACATAAATCAGCAAGCTCTGAACGAGATGTTGACCAAGAACCATCACGCATACCAGCAAAATGGCCTATTTAACCTGTATACATATGCTGATTATGCTCTTGCGAAACAACTATATCAGGCTACAATTACCTGATATACATCAGACCAGTTTCCAATTGCGACCATTACACATTCCCTGTACATTGAGAGTAACACACTTCAGATGATCAAGCATATTTATAGTTATGGGACAGGTATGTACAGCAACTAATGGGCTGTCTACGCCTGCATTTCCACCTCAATGTCCAGGCCTTTGCCTGGGATGAAGCATCAGCCTGAGGAGAGGATAAAAGTGCAGCAACTTCTTCTTTAGGAAACAAGGTACAATTTGCAGTCATAGCAACCCAGGTCAAGCCAACACCAGAGTTTTCACCAGGTGTTTTCCCATGAGAGGATGAACCACTCCTAGTCCGAGAAGGCAAAGGTCGCCTGGGGGAGATCACTTTGCGAGGAGTTTGCCATCCATCAGTTAAATTTTTTTCCCCCTTTCCCTGAGGTGGAGAGGACAAAGGCACAGGAAAAGAAGCATTACCATTTGAGACAGGCGGGGCTTTGCCTTAGTCTTGAACATAGAAAAACTTTTGACCCCTTTGTTTTTTACCACAGAAGAGGCATTTGCATTCTTATTCAAAGGCTGAACCATTTCAGCTTGCATAAGCATCCGTGGAGCTCGGGAAGGGCATTGTTGAAGCCATGTGCCCAAATTGCTTGCATTCAAAGCAAGCACCTGCAAACAGCCCCCACTTGATCTTGTAAAAGGCACTCCCCATAAAAACATTATTCACAGTAACCAAATATGAAGCTTGAGTGGGATGATCTGTATCCCATGAAATGTAGAAGTGACTCGAATTTCCATTGGGTCGCGGTGGACATACCACCTTACCGAGGGAAGCTGCAATTTTTGGTAGAAGAGAAGACAAGCATTGAGGAAAATCCACAACTTCTACCCAAACAGGGCAAGGATGCCGAATCAATGCCTGATAATCCCAGGTGGGAGACCAAGGCTGAACATGGACCATCTGCTGGCCATAGAAGAGAGGAGAGTGCTTCAGCAAAACCTGACGGTGCTCCTCGTCAGCCATGATGATCTCAAAAAAGCCCCTCGCTGCATAATGAACTTTTTTGACATAAGAACCACCTAGGGTTCGAGTCCAATTCTCAACATCTATCGTAGCAGGCATCCGCCGTCCTGGGAAGAAAATTGTAATGGCATGCTTTGCATACTCCTTAATTGGATCAAAGATATCATCCACTTCCACCATAATGCCAGTGGTGGGAAGTGGATCTTTCCAAGCTTTGAGGGTGTCTTCAAACCCTTCATGCATAACCTCATAAACAAGGTGAGCCTAAGCAGAGTCATGAAGGGAATCATCTGAATCCATCACTTGTTTTTGTTTCTTGTTGGAAACCGACTTGTCTTTGTGAAAGGTTTTCTCATAGGAATAATCCGCCATTTGAGTCAAGGAAAAGTCTTGGAAGCAGCAAAGCTTTACAAGAAGGAAAGCACAACAGGTACAACAGCAGTAAAATTTGTACGGACAACAGTACGGACGAATCTGTACAAAAATTTGATAGTATGGATTTTCAAACAGTACGGATTTTTTGACTGTACGGATGAAACTACACGGATTTTTCTTGACTGTACGAACAAAACTGTATAGATTTTTTTGACTGTACAAACAAAATTGTACAGATTTTTGACGGTACGAAAAAAAAATAAAATCAGATTTTCTAACACAGCGTACAGACACAAAACAGGCATCAAACAGAAACTCAAGGGCGTCAAACTGAGGGAGAAACAAGCAGCTGCAGCGTGGGAGCACGAGGGCTAGCACCAGATCTCTCTCTTACACCGAAAAATCAAAATCCCCTCTCCAAATCACACCTCTGAATGTGTCTCACACTCCACCATTTGCCTATCAATGTTCACACACACATACACACTTTATTATAGTGAGAACTTTGATTGATTATATTCTAAGAATAGTCACCTCAGAAAAGAGGCACTGGAAAATACATCAACTGAAGATCTCAGTATAAGCCAAATATACATCCTGATCTATGTGGCGAGTCTGTAAGCAATCAAAGAAAGATTGCTGCGGAGAACGCTTAAAGTAAGCAAACAAAGAAAAAATGGAATCACTAAAGACTTTACAGTTACGGTCTGTCCATAAAGTCCAAAGTGCCCAATAGCGAGTCCAAAAAAAGAAAAGATGAAAATCCGGTTGTCGCTGTGGATGAAAGTCAAAGAGTCAAAAAAATTTCCTGAAGAGAAGACTCGGGAATATCGCTCGTAGCCGCTGTCGAAGAGAATCCAGAAACTGTCGAGAAGATAGGCAATGCCAGAATAAATGAGGCACAGTCTCTTGAGAGGTTAGACACCGATGACATAAAGCAAGAGCAATGTGCCTACGGGCCAACAACTGTCCAAATGGAGAAATTCCCAGAAGCACTCGCCATAAAAAAACTTGTTGCTGCTGAAGTGGAAGCTTGTATGCCCAAAGTTCTCGCAATGTTTTCCTCCACCACTTAGCTGGCCGATTCAATCGCCAAATAGAATTACCCTTTTCTGAAACCCAGGGTTGAGGCAAAAGGATTTTGTATAATGCACGTACAATAATCTGAGATAGCCTCAAAGGACGAGAGGAGGACCCAAGGGAACTCAGAGTCCAATCCTCTAATTTATCGTGGAGCTCCAAAGGGGGAATCGGGACCAAAGGTGAAAGCATACAAGTGATTTGCTGCCACAAAGTACGATAATGAGAACCCAAGCATACTGTGTGGCTGCCAAAGAAAAGGGAAGCATAGAGCCATCACCCTGAATAACATCAGCAACAGTATTGATCCCTTTAAAGGAAATAAAGTAAGAACGGCGAGGCTCCTGTAAAGCAAGCGGAGGCTGAAAAACTTTTGACGAGTGAATGCTTTCGGTCCGCAAAGAATTACCCATCAGAGACTGTCGACCATGCCATTCCAGGTGAGACAGAATATGCTTCCAATTAAGAAGCCATTTGGAGACCATAGGGCAGCCATGCAAATTGCCATCAATGCACCCAAACAAGAAATCCCACCAAGTGGGTTGCCAATGACCAAAAGCAAGAGTATTGATATGTGTGAGTGGTGATTGAATCATGAGAGCCCAGGGCTGATCACCTTTCACAAATTGTAGCAACATTTTTCCCCTATGAGCAAGGATGTGCACCTGAATATTAGTCAAATCGCCATGCATCTTAGGGGAACAAATTCGATGGAACGAAAGCAGTCTGAGACTTTTTCTGCCATGTTTAGAACGCCAAAAGATCTCCATAATGATAGACATAAATGAATCAAGATCTATCTTAGTGAACATGATCAAAGGCAAATAGAATTGAATATATGCAACAAGTATGGACTGCACTATTCGGAGGCGAACATGTAAAGGCCAGGTTGCCACTTTCCAATATTCAAGCTTTTTTCGGAGCTTGATTAGAACCCAATCCATTTGTTGTCGACGAGTAAGTCCCCAGCCCAAAGGATAACCAAGGTGCCGAACCAACTGAGTGGGTGGGATGATCTCCCCTGGCCATAAGAGACTGTGCTAGTCTTGAGGATGCAATGGGGGCAGCTTAGACTTTTGAAAATTAACATGAAGGCCAGCTGCCAAACCATAAACTGAAAGAGCTTGCATCAAAGAAGAAAGATCAGGCAAAGTATTCCTTGGAGTAAAGAAAGAATCATCAGCATAAGCCTGAGCAACCATGATGCGATTTTCATCCAGTTCCAAACCATGGAGAGAATCCGTAGCCACTAGATGATCAATGTATTGCAGCAATGAGTAGCAATAGCATATAATAAAGCACTGGGGGGACAGCCCTCACGAACCGAACTACGAAGAGCCCATTGCGAAGGCATAGAAAGAGGAACAGGAGCATTTGAGGTAGCCGGGGCTTTCCCTTTATTCTGGACAGCAAAAAACTGTTTGACCCCTTTGTTTTTCATCCCAGAAGAGGCATTTGAATTTGTACTTGGAGGTGGGACTGCTTTCTCTTGCACTGGTAGTTTGGGAGCTCGAGAAGGGCACTGTGAAGCCATATGCCCAAACTGCTTGCATTCAAAGCAAGCTCATGCAAACAGCCCCGATTTCAGCTTGTAAAAAGCACTCCCCATGGAAACATTATTGAGTGTAACCGAATAAGAAGCCGAGGTGGGATTATCCGTGTCTCACAAAATGCAAAAGTGATTCGAATTGCCATTTGGTCGTAGTGGACAAACCACCTTGCTAAGAGAAGCTGCAATTTTTGGCAATAGAGACGCCATGCACTGAGGAAAATCCACAACCTTTATCCATACAGGGCAGCGGTGTCGAATCAAAGCCTGATAATCCCTGGTAGAAGACCAGGGCAAGACATGGACCATCTGCTGACCATAGAAGAGTGGAGAGTGCTCTAGCAAGACCTATATGTGCTCTTCATCAGCCATGGTGATCTCAAAAAGCTTGTTGGAGTTACAACTCACACACACTTAGCTACAACGACTGATTGACAAAGGCACCGAGCCATGAACTATATGGGAGATTGTCGCCACGCTCATCACGATCGGCTTCCAAGGCATAATCAAGTGCACCAACTCCAGAGACAACTGCGCCACCAGCAACCCGTGATCACAGGATAGACTACGGCCCTTAATCTCTCTCTCAAGGTACTCCATGCAGCCAGCCATGCAAGTGACAAGTGGCTGATCCAGTCCCTCCTTTCAACCATGCTCTAATATTGACCGGGGACGTGCATTTTCCGAGCGAAATCTTCCGAGCGTCCGAGCGAAGGAAAAAAAAAGCTTCCAACTATGCAAAAATATGACAAAAATGGATCAGAAGAAAACATAGTTTCACTTAGAAATATGAAAAGTATTATAGGAATGCCTATTTTATACACGAATATTTATGTGAATTTTTGGGAATGGTGAGAACATAATGGGATGGCTTTTGAAGAAACCCACATGTAGAGTAGGCTTCTCTATGAAAATTCCCTTATGATCCTTCTTACAACTTTTTACTTAATAGGGGGTGACATTGAAAAACCTCTCTCACCCTATCTTCATGAAATAGTTTCTCCAAAGAAAACTCATTGAAGCAAGCCATCAAGGTAGTTTTGCCAGCGAAACCCCTTTGAACAAGGTCTTTCAAGGTAGTTTCGCTGGCGAAACTACCTTGGACAGCACTTTTAAAAGTGACATAACTTTCACATCCAATGTCCAAATATAGTCATTCAGCCACTCAAATTGATCGGAAAACCCCATTTGAGCACATCTATGGGGTTATATTTTGGAAAACCTTGCATATATAGTATTAAATATTATACGTATTTTATGAGAGTGATATATAAGCCCAAGTTAATACTTATTTACAGTAATTTAAACTTCTATAGAAACATGTCCATAAATATATTGTTATTAATACTATAAAAACACTTGAAAGATATTGCCATATGATATAAATGTCTTTAATAAGTAATTATTTATGTATGATATTATTATGTTGAGAGATTATGAATGAATTATTTTTCAATACTTTTTTAAGGTAATAACAAGGGTACAAAGGGATGTCTATGAATAAGAAGATTTATGTTATGTAAAAATGAATGGGTGACTAGTTTGTATATTTTTATGATAAAGGGATCTAGTTCTAATGAAAATAAAGTGTAAAAACCATGTTTCCTAAAGAAATGCTATTTTTAAAATCTCTTGAAAAACACGCTCGTATAAACCTGCTCATAGGTTTTTGCTCGTAAAATTGACGCATCCATATTGACCAACCTAGAGTTTGCTTACACCAACACCCCCCTTAAGCAAAAGGGAGGGCAATGTACATTAGAGAATGCTTCCCGACACAGCAAGTCAGGGATAGCAAGAAGTTTGTTTATAAATAATCCACACAGCAAGTAAACGGAAAGTAAACATTTTCTCAATGCAAGAGAGAACTCTGATCATCATGCCTTTGGACAAGACAAACTTAGGTATTATTATTATGCAAATTAAGAATCTAATCTACGCTGTCGACTACGTATGAACACGGAATTCAGAATGCCCATTCATCTCCGTCGCTTGAACTTGCAACACACAGTCCCGCGACCTCCTCTGCTACATGTGCACTTTCTCCTTTGTTCTTCTAAGCAATATCATCTTGCTTTTTGAAGCAATATTCTTCTCTATGTCCAAGCTTGCCACAATATCCACATTTCTGCCCGTCCTTGTTCTTTGCTTTAGATAACTTGCTTACGAATGCTTGTTCCTGATCGATGGTCAGTACCTTGCGCCTTTCTTCATCCAATAGCATCAAAATCATTTCTGAGAAACTTGCATCATTGTTAACTCTTAGGATCTTGACAAGATCGTCATGAGCTGGTATAAGACTGGAAAGAAGTACAGCCTTAGAATCATCATCTTCCATATGAACACCAAGATCAGTAAGCTGCCTAAGGATAGCGCGCATTCGATTTAGATGCTCTTCAAGCGTCTGATTTTCCGTCATCTTCAAACCAAAAAATTGTTGCTTCAGTAATACCTTTGAGTTTCAAAGCCTCGATCCAAACAAAGTCTCTATTGCAATCCAGTTCTCGCATGCCGTCTTGGAGAGATCAAGATGGTGGCTATACCTTCCACCAAGTGCTCGCCCGAGAATTCCTAGAGCCTTCTCATTCCTTTCCTCCCATCGATCCACCAATTCGGGGGAGTCATGTGCCTTTTTTCCGGTCAGTTTCTTCTCAGTACCTGAGACTATTGACCAAAAGCCCTTCTCCATCAAATACAATCGAAGTGTGAGCTGCCAAATCGGGAAGTTAGTGCCATTGTAAGTTACCAGCTTCACCGCATGTTCAGATTTGTTCTCCATCTTCTCTGGCTCTGATACCACTGATGGATCTGAGCTTGTATAAAACTATTGCATGCAGTAAGAAAAAGGGAGATCGCTATCTATTCCAAGAGCTGAGCAACTAGTGCATGAAATATTAGTGAAAGATATGAAAAACAGTCTCGTTTATTCATAGGCGATAGCTTTATTCATCTCCTCAGCTCAACCAAGCTTGTTGGAGTTACAACTAACACATACTTAGCTACAACGACTGATTGACAGAGGCACCGAGCCATAAACTATATGGGAGACTGTCGCCACGCTCATCACGATCGGCTTCCAAGGCATAATCAAGTGCATCAACTCCAGAGACAACTGCGCCACCAGCAACCCGTGATCATAGGAGAGACTACGGCCCTTAATCTCTCTCTCAAGGTACTCCATGCAGCCAGCCATGCAAGTGAAGTGGCTGATCGAGTCCCTCCTTTCAACCATGCTCTAATATTGACCAACCTAGAGTTTGCTTACACCAACATTGACGCCCAAGGTGGAGATAGCAGAACTATATATAAAGATGACACTGTAATATGACAACTTCAAAGGACGAATGGACGAGTGCAGTGGAAGAAGAGTCCAATCTTGAAGCCCGCCTTGAAGTTCTAAAGGCGATATTGGCTGAAATGGTTGAAGCATCCGAGTAATGACCTATCATATAGGACGATAGTGCATTTCTAAACCATATTTTCCAGCAGCCAAAGGGAAGGATAAAAGAGTGCCATCATCACGAATCCCTTTTGAATTAAGAAAATACGAGCGTCTGGTCTCCTATAAAGGCAATGGTTGAGAAAAAACCCCTGACCAGTGGATGCTCTCAGCTGTCAAAGATGCATAGTAACTCCGAAGCCTACCAAAAGGAAATAGCTAAATATGCTGCTACCACACACAAAACCAGTTTGCATACTATGAATGAGAAATGGGAGGAGGGCTGCAGCCGCAAGCTAATTGCCTTTGCCAAGATCTTATATGCAGTACCCAGGAGACTGACATGCCCCCATTGGGTAATCAAAAGTCTTGCACCCCGCTTTGGGAATGAATTGAATGAGACTTTCTATGAGGGAATCGGGCAAGGCACCAGATCCCATAAATCCACAAATCCTAAACGAATGAATTGTATGCCATTCATCTTGTAATAATAGAAGTAAACCACCACGCTGGTGGCAGTTAGTATTCTAGTGTGCAACTAACCACCACATTGGTGACCACTTATCTTGCATTACCACTGTGCTATTCTAAAATTGTTGCAAAGTGCTATACTAAAACAGTCCCCTTTAGGTTGGTTATCGTTATCTATTGTTAGATTTTAGCCACTGCGCTGGTGACCACAAATCCTAAATGAATGAATTGTATGACATTCATATTGTAATAATAGAAGCAAACCACCACACTGGTGGCAGTTACTATCCTAGTGTGCAACCAACCACCATCCTAGCGACCACTTATCCTGCACTACCAGTCGTGGTGTAGCATCCACTCTCTTGCTTTTGATAGCTGTAGCAGGTAGGCACAATTTTGATAAATGCAAAGACTCAAAGCTGAGGTGATATGGTCAGCAATCATATCCCAAAAAGTGATAGGAGGCCAGCCCATCTGAGGTAGGATATTTGCCCTTGTGAAGGGTCAAAAGAGCAGTCCTGAAATCTAGATGATTGTAGCTTCTTGATCAGGTGCACTTGAGAGAATTATGTAACAAAACTTTTATGTCCATTCCCTTAGCAAGTGAACAAACAGAAAACTCCCAAGATGAGGAGATTAGTGTCTTAGTAGGGCCATAGAAGGAGAGGCCACATCATATTCTGTTTTGGCCATTGAATACAACAGACATCCACAAAAAGTCCTTATGGTGGATCTTGTCTTTCTCATTTCATGTGAATGTAGTTGGCATGTTCATTTGAAAGAGACTTCATGAATAAAACTCGCGAAAGCAAGCTCAAAGCAGAAATACATTATGCAATGCACGAGAAAAAATCCTCATAAAGAGGTGAGAAACAACCGAGGTTGAGGCTGAAAATGCCTTCTCAACCCTGTGGTATACTTGGAGAAGAAGGGTGAATCCCTCCATTCTCTGAATAGTACAGCTCTCTTTGCAGAGGAGAGGACCCCTGCATGCTTGCCGAGATTGCCATGAGTGTATGTATAGTGTTAGTCCATATATTGGCCAATGTGTGAGAAGAGTGAACATTGGATCCATCTAATGCCTCTATACATCTGGCTCTCTAGATATGCCACACAACAATACTCGCCAGTATCTCCCATGGAGTGTCCATAGAGGCATGCACAGCTCTAAATGGTGAGGCGGGAACATCACTCGAGAGCATAACTCTAGTAAGTGGTGTCGAATCGATAAAGCCCAAGAGGAGTCATGTCTCTCATAATAGACCTGAGGCCCTAACAGAGAGCCAAGCAGCTAAGCCCTAGGTCATGAAGAAGGTGAAATGGACAAAAGTACTGAGGGTCTTGGCTATCCCCCTTCAAATAATCCTCGCCTCTCTACGGCCCATAAACAATGTTGAACTAACTCCGCAGCAGAGAAGCAACAAGGACAAGTAGGGTTGGCCCCGAACCTAGATGTTGACTGGTTCACTGCAATCCCACCATGAATAGAAAGCTAAAAGAAAAGAGTGACTTTTTATTCTTGAGGGATTTCAATGTCCCCTCCTAAAGATCAATAATGAAACTGGCATTTCACACACTTTGGTATGGTAACTTAGGCCTTATGCATCCTTTCTTAGGGGATCTTAGTGAAAAATACTGGCATACGTCCATGTTATCCAGGAAAGACCATGCAATGCTGTGCAATTTCATTAAGCCTAAAAAGAGCACTTAAGCTCAGTTCTCAGAAATAAAATTCCACAACACCCACAAAGCTTACAAATGATATTCTGTATGGCATTTGCTTTATTGAAGAAATTAATGCCTTTTTTGAGGTCCAGTTGACTTTTCAGACTCCCAAAAACTAGTATGTTAACGTAGTCCACCATTTCGATCGTTAATAAGATTCTCTTAGAAATTGTTATCACGATCTTCTCTTCAAGGACTTTCCAACTGTTTTCATGACATCGTGTGGTATTTTCTTCATCATCTCTGCCTCGTATATGGAAGTCTGTTGTTGTGAGCTAAATGAAACATACATGGTGCACCAATTACAGATCCGATCTCAGTTTGTGCCACCATGTTGGAAGTAATAACAATGAACTTTCATGATATGCTTTATGTGTGCTACCTGCACTTTTTTGTTATTGTGGGATACTTACTTCCTTGAGCTGTTTGTTGTTGACAGGGAAGTGCTATTGTCATCTCCTTTGTTGTTTCTGGGATTTTTCATGAGGTATAAGGAATATTGTCATCTTTCAAAATTTTGAACGTTTGGAAAGTAGTGCTTTTGGTTTTCATAACATTAGGCAATACAGACATGGAAGATTGTGGTAGGTAATAGGGCAGATCAAAGAGCTGAAACACACAAATATCAAGATATTTATGCACCAGATGCAAAACAGATCATCCCTCAAGCCTCAAATTTACTGAAGCAATTTCCATCTGGAAATCTTTGAAGCTAGACTGGTTAAAATAAGATGCAATTTTACACAGTGACCATTCTTGTTCACTCCAAGCTTGTTGTAATTTAGATGGTTTGTTTAGGGATGGTGCAGTTTAGGAATCTTTTGTTGAAACAAAATCTTGGATTATCTTGTGAACAACTTGTTTTGTGGGTAGTATGGGCCCTTTCACTTTAAGTCTATGGGGACCTCTGAAGCACTTGCTCTTCTAGGAGAATGTTGCAAGCTGATAGTCTAGTGCACCAACTGTAGTATGTGAAAGGATTTGAGCTAGTATTGGTATTTTGCAAATAGTTAGATTACTTAGATACCAGCACATCATCAGGGGTATGTAAAGTCAAATATACTCTTGGGACACTCCAAAGCAAACTTACATCTAATGAGTGACTCCAAATCCACATGAAAGAAATTTACTTAGTGATTCCAAATCCACAGAAAAGAAAAATAGCTTAAATATGAAGTCATGCTGGAAATTTGAAATTTTAAACCTAAGCAAGGGCCTTTAAGAGTGATCAAGAGAATTTATAGTCATATGGTATGATTTGAAAACTTGGAGCTCTCAACTATGGAATTTGGCCAATGCTCATATGATGTATGCAACATTGTGTGTGACTATATTGTAGGAATTACATGAATTTAGGTGAACTATGATGTTTCTTGTGAAGGAAAGAGAGAGCTTGATGAGTGTTCGTCTTCTGTACCTCTTGTTTCATTTTGGAGGAAAAAGGTAATCTTTGTAGCTTATTATGGAATGAAAGTAGGTGACTTACAGCTCCTTGTAAAAAAAAATTCTAAGATTACATCACGAGTAGAGGTGAAAGGCACTATTGTTATGTCACGTATAATATTGACAGGGGTGATGGCTAATTGAGGAGGATTGGGCCTAGGAGTGGTGGACTTGGAATATGAGTTGAACCAATGGATATGAATTAGCATATGCATCATAGATTAGGGCTTTGGAGTGAGTACTTGTCTTGGTAGAGTACCTTAGGAAGGGGGAGGGCCCCTAAGGGGCAAGTAGCTTTAGGTAAGGGTTAACGTGTGGACAAGGGGTTGTATACCACTAATGCCTTCCAAGGTTTGCTCCATATACAAAGAAGACGGAAAATTTAGAGGGGGATATACACTCACACATATGTGCGCTCGTGTGCGTGCGCACATGTACTTGCAATCATGCTCCGATAAATGTGTAGGGGGGCACACGCACACGCACACGCACACGCACACGCACACGCACACGCACATGGTGCTAGAAGAAATAGTCTGGTCTATAAGGTCTAGTTGTGCTCAGCTGATTGGATGTGAGGATGATGGTTGATATGGGCGAATGAAAATGTTGGATGGAGGAATCCTATCACTAGTGTTAACAAAAGAATTTTCTATTTGAGAGATTCTTGGAGCCAATAATACCTTTTAATAGGCTTTCAAACATATGATAAGTTTCCAACACAGCAAACAGATCATAGGAGATAGAGCTGTGAACTGGAAGAAATTTTGTTACTTCAATCTCTCGAAAAGGGGTTTTATCTGTTGTTTGCGAGAGAGAACGCAAATGTGAAGGGCAATGATGGGAGGCTCTTGTTTGTCGGTCACCAAACCAACTATCCATTTGGATGGATGGACTTGTATAAGTTGTTTGTGGGACCAACTGCACTGGTCGGCTGAGAATAGACAAGATGAGCTCATCTAACAATGGCTTTAGATCTGGTGAGAGAGGTTGGCGTCGTCAAGGAAGAAAATCAGTGATGATGGATTGCTGGTTGTCTGAGTCCCTTCCTCCTCCTCTCTAGCATCCGGGAGGCTCGCTCTCTAGCAAGTGCTACAGTCTCTGTTGTGGTTTGTCTCCCCATGTCAAAGACTAGAGAGGAGATGTTTGCGTTCCTCATGTGAGAGTCTACTTGAGGTCGAGTTTGTTGAGTTGTGCTCTTTGTTGTCCCTGGATCGGGTTGTTGGAGAAAAAGTCTATGATTGTTCTCTGATTGATCTTTGATGGTCTCTCTTGTGATGTCCTCTGTGCTCTATGAGCTGATGTCTATGTCTGTAGGCCTCAAGGAGAAAACAACCACGATGGTAGAAGGAACAACGTACTCCTCGGGGGTTCAGGGCCAACGTCCCTGATCCTGGGGGTTTGGGGGCAACACCCCCGGTGGCGGGGTTCGGGGTCTACCGGTAGGCCCCGGCCCGCAACAATATGCCCTCTGTTGCATGCACACGAGCATTCACGTGTCAATTTGCTTATGCACGCGTGGTCGATGGTCGGTGGTCAATGGTCTTTGGCTGGTGGCAAAATTCAAGCAAACATGTGCCACCATCCTCACACTTAGCACCTTGCGAAGTCAATATGCATGTGCCACCGCCAATCCACTGATTAGGGAGTGCCAGAAACTATTTGAGTGGGCCAAAACCACCGCTAAAAAGACAGTGGTGCTATCTATGGATCTCATAGTATACAAGGCATTTGAATTCAAAGTAATCCTCTGTCTTGGTCTCCAGCATATCCTCCAGCATATCACGTAAACACAGATCCGTCTCGTATGTGAGATGCCCTTTGTTTAACCTGTCTCAACCCGTAGCTTGTGTGAAGATACCCAGAATTGTCCAATCGAGACCCTCAATGCATGTGGCAGATGAATCTTGATGTAGCTTGGCGGTTTTGGAAACCCCTCCTTTGAGAAGAGTTTAATAGAAAGCTCAGTAGGTGCTAACTGAGTCATGTGAAGATACAATAGATCCTCTTTGATAACGTGGTACACCTCATTGTAGGTGAGCAGAATGGATGGAACCTCAAGGCTATACTGAAATGGTGGTAGTGTATCCATTTGTAGTCCCAAGCCTCAAACCATCTACGTATCTGAGCATACAAGCTGTCCCTCTCTACCTCCAATACCATAGATGAAGTTAGGGCTAGCCATGGCAATTTGTGCCGTCCGGATGTCATGATACCAAAGTCCCTAATTCTATGGAGATAAATGACCATTCCCTAACTCTATGGAGATAAATGACCAGTTGGAAGACTGCATTGAGCTGTAGACAATCTATATTACACAATTCACATCTTCTTAGCATTTTTTTGACTTGAACTGCATGCTTTTTACTTCCAATAGATAGCCCAGAACTCTACTAGTACAATATGATGTGGGACTGATGGCTTACTCTACGGATCATTCTATCAAAGAAGCAGAACATGTAGTCTTTCTATGTGGGACCAATTTATGTCCCAAAGGGACTGCCGTACATTCCAATTGGGTGAACAAGCGAATCAAATAGAAGAGACTTGGTACCAGGGTCTTGGAAATGTGAACGAAAGCACTAATGCTCGAGTCAGTGCGGCATACCCTATGCTCAAACAAGAGATTTTATTAAAGGCTTTGAAAGATCGTAGGGTGAACATGATTATAAAAAACTAGATACAATGAACTGAATGGATGGAGCCTCTAAGTGGGCATCTTCACCCAAGACAAGTGCAACATTAACATAAAAATCCGAGTACAAAATATCTGAGTCCATGGAGAGGATGGAAGTTGTAGTGTGGCATCATTGCGACGGTCCTCTAGATGCTGGGAGAGGAGTTAACTTTATGGGAGGTCCTAGTGATGTACGGGGCTGTGGGGGCATAAAACCCATGATAGAGCACTGGCGATGGTCAGAGAGAGTCCGTATAATTGATAGAGTTTATATATTTATACAATATTTATATGTATTATGCTTTTGTAATGTATAACAAGAGCGTGTTTCTAGGCAAGTGAAACTCCTTTCAAAATCATTAAATGTTTCTATTCGCCTCACGCAATGTGTTTTGCGAAACATTTTGGTAACAAATGGATGGTTGATTTGCATTATTGGTGTCATGGTCTGCATTACCTTGTTGTGTGTGACCTTGTTTTGCCTGTTTTCCCCCTGCATTCATTCTCATAACGTTCCATTTCCCCATAAGAATTGCATTTGCCCTTTTTGTAGGACTTAGTGCCACTGCTTGAACCTTGTGCAATATGTCTACCATGTGCATTGCCACCAACCCCTCTTTTGTGCATGAGAGGTATGAGAATTTGATGCATTCTTGAAAAACTTGCCCTTGTCTTTATCCCGCCCATGGGCTGCAAAAGAGTTGGTACCATTACTCAAGGCTTCCGAACAATTGTGCCTTTTGACTAACCCAGTACTCCATTGGACCCTAGACATTAACTGTTATGTTGTGAAAACTGTCAAAATAAAAATAAAAAACAAAGAATACCAAACCGTATTATTGCAAACTACTTGATACTAAATGTGCCAGCCTTATATGTCTATCTCTTGAACTAAGATCTGTGTTTATTTCCTTCATAGTGTTGTTCCAAATTGTTCCAAATTGTGTTGCTCACGTTTTGATTTTGCAAATGTCAAATTCTTGAGCCGTTCTAACATTCTCATTATTTACATATCATGCGTGTTTCTTTTTGCGAAGTGGGATTCAAACTGCATTTTGCTATTGGATTGGCATTTGCATTCTCTAATAAAATTATCTTGGTGCTACTTCTTCAATTTTCACATTAACCAGTTCATCACATATAAGAATATGACCCCACAGCAATTTCATAATATATATGCACTCTTCTGATATTCTAATAAAACTTCACGACTTATTTGTTTCTTTTGTTTGCTGATCACTAACCTTAATTCTGTCTTCTTTTGTTTCAGTGATAAACTTTGCTTTTGAATGATGTTTAATTTGTGGCAGCTTTAATTGTTGACTGCTTCACTATCAGTCTCTTTGGTCAAGTTTGAATCTGAGTTTGAGACTATTGGGCTGATCAAGTGGAAGCGCTGCTAGAGTGGAGAGCCATAAAGGTCTAAGAGTTTGGAGCAAAGGCTGGCGACGTTAGGATTGGCTGGCTGCGTACCAAAGAGGCCGAGCAAGAAGGCAAAGGCCATCAACACTTTGGGCAACAATTGAGTGGCCCGTGAGCCTGAGCTCAGGAGGAGAATAGCGTGAGTTGACTGGCACATTGAGGCATCTGTAATCTGAGGCTTATAACTGATTGGCCTTTTGGCCCTTGAGCGAACTCACTCCGGGTGGTGGTATGTGTTGATCAGCTGGGGTATGCTAAGCTTGTGTGGGTTTTTAGAGTCAAAGGATTGGGTGTTCTAAGTAGTTGCCTGCCGTCAGACCAAAAACATACATGGTTCTATGGTCTTTGGTCTTTATGGCATGTATACGATTAGTCGAGGACCTCGTCTAGAGTAAGGACTAATGGAGGATTTCATTGTGTTAGTCAAAGAAGGTTCTGTGAGATCAAGAGGAGTCACAAAGATCTGCGGTCGTAGGTGACCATGAAGGTCAGATGGGAGGAGCCCCCATTCATGTTTAGGGTCTAGGGTCTCTAAGATAATGTTAAAAGGATAGGGTATGCTAACCCCGACAAGGTTTGTGGTGGAGGACCTTGCGGTTAGGCAACCAGATCAAAATGAACCAACCCGACTTAAACTGTCGAAGGTAAGTCTGCGCAGCAAAATCAGAATATTTCATGAGGGATTCCCTTGAGGTGGAATATCCACTGAGGACCCTTTTGCCAAGTTGACTATCCAATTGAGGCTTCCAACATCTCACCAGAGTCCCAAATGCCTTGCAGGGCTGAGGTAATGTGATCCCTAATCTTATCTCAAAAAGTAATAAAGGAGGGAGGAAGCCCATCCGAACCCTGGCACTAGCCCTTGTGGAGAAAGAAAGAAAGAAAGTTTATTAAAGTCTTTGGAAGACCGATGGGTCTATGAGATTGTGAAAAACCTGATACAATGAGTTGTCATAGTGGAGCTACTAAGCGAGCATCCACACCAATGCAGAATGCAAGAATTGCAAAATAGTAGTACTAAATCCTAAGTACATCCTAAGTACAACATAGTCATATCTTGACTGTATATGTCAATCAATCTCAGCATCATTGTCAACATCATCATAACCATCATCATCATCATCATCAGCAGCAGCAGGACATCAGGATGGATGAGGTTGTGGAGGTGGAGGCATGAGGTCAACAATAGAGCGCTGTCGCCCCCCCAAGGGTGTAGTCCCGGTACATCTCCTGGTCATAGCTCTGTGTCTAACTAGGGCCACTGTGACCCCCGTCGGTCAGCCTCCGACCCTAAACAAGGAGGGAATGTCCTAAAGTATGATCTATGAGTCAACCCTCTGTTTGAGCTGTGAGGTCATAGGCTCCGGGTCACGGCCACGTCGAGGTCTCGCCTCATAGGGGTCTATGTGATCTAGTTGAAAGAACTCTGTGATAGAGCTCTGAGAGGTATCAGTGGGGAGAGAAGTCTGCTCCTGTCTCCGTGCTCAGAATATCCTTTCTCGATTTCAGAGCACCTCATGAATGAAACCGGACAAACATTGCTGGTCTGGGTAGGAGAGGAAACAGGCCAAAACCCCATAACTATCTCTGAAGAGGCAGTAGAAACGTCCATTGATCTCATAGTAAACAAGGCATCTGAATATGAAATGCTCCTCTGTCTCAACCTCCTACATGTCACACGGTGTGCATATGCGCCTCGCCCTGAGTAACCTCTCTGCTCTACTGCTCTCGATACGAAGTCTATGAGAAGAGATCTGGAACTACCCAAGAGAGATCCTTAGCGAGTGGGGTAGGTGAATCTGCGTGTATCCTGGTGGATCAATGAAACCCTCCACTGTGATATGTAAGAAGTGATCTCTGTAGAAGCCCAGCTTCACTGGAAGATCAATCGGGCCCAACCAAGTCCGGAATGTGTGTAGTTGTAGTAGATCTTCACGGATAACCTGGTTGACCTTGTGTGATAGGAGGGGAGAGAAGGAGCATCCATGTTGTACTGCAAAGGAGGTAGTTTGTCCATGTGGAGCCCCAGGTGTGCAAACCATCTCTCTGTGCGTGTATACCAACACCTCTGGTCCCCCCCTGTTGCAAGTGCCATAGAAGAGGATAGTGCTAGCCACGGTATCCTGCTATGCCCGGATGTGTAGTCCCCATTCTCCTTGACTCGGTACAGATACGCAATGACCTGAAATGCAGCATCTAGCTGTAATGGGGGTAACACAAACTCCGCCCAAATGATCTAGTGAGGGATGGATGGCTTACCATGGATCATCCGTGATAACATGAAAACCTGTAGCCGCTCCACCCTGGCCCACTTTGTATCCGACAGATCTAGCTCCCAACATGGACTACCATTCATCCCTACTTAGCAGACCAAGGAGTCAAAAAGCAACCCTTTGGTCCATGGATCCTGAAAGTGGGAAGCACTGCCTCTCTAGTCTAGCCAATGAAGCATATCCTCTACTCAGGCGTGCATGCATCGTGGGTCTCATAGTGAAGATGGGTTTGGAAAAGATGACCCCAAGATAGGTGTATGATGAAGCTACCTCAACAGGGCACCCATCAAATGTAAAATGCTCATCACGCATGATGGCTCGAGATGTATTGAAGATCATAACCTTGGTTTTATCCAAGTTGACCTTCAAATCACGAGACTCACAAAAGGACTATAGTGCGTCAAGGTGTCTCTGGAGCCCCTCTGCTGAGGAAGAAAAGACAGCCACATCATCTGAGTAAAGCAATATCCGGATCAGCGTGCCCGCGAGAGGCAACCTATCCCACCATGTGCTTGCATCACTGTCTCGAACTGGTTGATGTAGAGGCCAAACCAGGTAGGTGATAATGGGCATCCCTTGTTTGACCCTGATAGTACTCATGATCTCGTCTGTCCATCCAGATCCTGTTCGGACTCTGCTTGAAACTCGCTCAAAAAGTGCCATGACAGCCTAAATGATCTCCTGGTCATAACCCAAATCCTGTAGGCAACGTATGAGGCGGGCTTTTGGAACAATGTCAAATGCCTTGCAGAAATCTACAAAGCAACACTAAACCCTCTGCTTTCGTGCCCTCGCCTCCTCGATGATACATCTGAGCGCGAGAATATGGTCCTTAGTCCCATGATCCCGTTTGAAACCAGCCTGTCCCGCGCCTTTGAGTCCTCAACACTCTGCAAATTTGCAGATCTTAGAACCAAGTACTGATGCATAAATCTTGGACATGGCATGTCCAATCATAATGGTCCTGTAGTTCTCCGGGTTCATGGGATCCCTTGCCTTGTGGATGGGTGAGATAGTGTTGATGGTCCAGGTGCATGGAAACCCCAAGTAAATAGCTTCATTGAATAGCTTGGCTAAGATCGGGGCTAGGAGGTTAATCCCATATGCCATGAACTCAGTGCATAGTCCCTCATGATCTTTCGCTTGGCCATTATGAAGTTTCATTACAGCATCCTTTACCCCCCCCTAGTGAAGAGGGTGTAGGATGTGGGGCGTGGCATATGTGATAGGTTAGGGGCTGGCTGATTTGGGATATCATAGAGCTTGCGTTCATAATCAGACCATACCTGAGTTAGTGAGTGGTGGGGGGGACCATCCCTCTAGAAATCTCCGCAAGAAGTCCTTAGAGTTGTTACTGAACAGAATGTTCAGTAGCTCCTCCTCGTTCCGGCACACGAAGTCAAGTTTCTTCCTACGTACCAGATGACGGTACTTGCATATCATCTCTGGTTCGCTCGGAAGGCTGTTTTTTGTTTCGAATCTGAGCTAACGACGTAAAGCCTTACACTCATCATTGTACCAGCTATTACAGGGTACGGTCCTAGGTGGTGGTGGGCAGTGGAGCGGGTGGTGTGGGGGAAGGCGTGAAGAGCGGCCTCATGAAGTGAGCGAGTGACTAGGACAGCATGATCCTCTAAAAGGGGTGTAAAGTCAATGTATGCAAGAAGTATGTACAGACGGCCAGAGTAAGTAGGTGAGTGATCGCGATCAAAGCGTATTTCATGGTAGGTGGAGTAAGAACTCAACGGGGTAGAAAGTGATGTGCGGCGAGGAGTAGAAATGCTTAAGAAAAGATATGTATGATCAGCCCCTGAAGGGAGAGGTGCTAGGGTAAAGTCAGTGATGCGAGATGTGAAGGGAGGGGATCCCAAGATGTAGTCCACAACATTGGAGCCACCCCCTTGTGGAAAGCAAGTGAAGCCACCTGAAGCGAGCCATCTATCAAGACCATTATAGATAATGAGATCATGCATCCTGCCGAGGTCTAATAGGGCCTGCCCATAAGATGTGAGCGGTCCTAGTCTGTGAACCAAAACACGTAGCATACCTACCTCCTCAAGGTCAATGTCTGGCAATAAGTGCAGTCTTGACCTCTATGTTGTGAAAGGTGCATCAAGTAAGAATCACATATCTAGTTTTACCAACCTAGGAACACACCTATCATATAGCATACCTGGCATCATTTTTGGCCTAGGTGTCAAGATCTGCTGTGAGAAGAAAGGCATAAAAATCTATAGCTATGCGCATGACGACATCAAGGTCTACCTGCAAAACCCCATGTGAATCAATAAGCTGCGAGACACTGTCCCTACTATGTCTGGGGCCAAGAATAGGGAAGAATGTTCATTGACTCTACCTCTCATTTGAGTTCAAAATGACTCGTGTGCATATATGAAAGGCATACTCTCTTCTTTGACCTAGCAAAATCTATTGATGAGTCCTTGCTGCAGCAAGGCGATCCTGAATCCAACCTTATGTAGGCCATTTTTGCTCTTCCCTTTGTAGGGCTGCCAATTGTGGCGGATACGAGCCTCGCATCTGAGAATGGCACGTCTCCTAGTGCTATTGATTGAATGATAAAAGTCACTAAGACCAATGAGGGTTGCAGCCACATGCGAAGTGGACGACACTCCACCTTGCACGTGAGAGGCCCAAACCTGCAATGCTACCTTTTTGAGGTCCTCGTTTGCCTAAAAGGCATCTGGAATCCTAAGATTGGAAGAGCGTCCTCTCAAATGAGGCTCTGAATATATTCTCATTTTGGGAGGCTTCTGAGTGGGCTATGCATGAGGGCCACAGACTGGCAATTCAGCTCCTGGATTTTGAAAAAGCATATGACAGGGTAGATTGGGGTTTTCTAGAGGGAACCCTTCTTCGCTCTTGGATTTTCAGATTTGTGGACTAGAGGGGTTTCTGCTCTTTACAGGTCATGACGCCCATAGCCAGGTACTCATTGGTGGAGTCAAGAGAGAAAGGTTTCAGATATCCAGATCAGTCCGACAGGGATGCCCTCTAGCCCCCTTTCTATTCTTATTTGTGACTGAGCCTCTATATCAGAGCTCAAGCTGATATTTTTGGATTGAGACTTTCGTTGAGACAGGAAGAGGAGTTGCTAGACAGTGAGCTGGCAGATGACACGGCTATTTTTTTGGATGCCACTCCACACACACTCACCTCCTTCAGGACAGCCTTGGATTTATTTTGCATTGCAGCGGGGCTCACATTAACTGGAACAAATCCAATGGTTTCTAGATTAGTGATGAGGACACTCTAGATTGGGGCGCTGATATTGGATTTACTTGGATTTAGAGGGGTGTCTCCGTTAGGTATCTTGGATGCCAGGTTGGGGTGGGCATTTCTCCAGCACAGCAATTTGCTCCCATGTTGGAGAGCATCAGGAGGAAACTCCTATTTTGGGGTTCCGCCAGACTTGACCTTGCATCCAGAGTGGTGGTTGTAAACCAAGTACTGTTGGCTATAGCTTGGTTTATTTGGTTTTGTTGGTGCCGATCTACAAGTAGTATCACTCAACTCAAGAGACCTATTAGGAATTATTTGTGGAGTGGATTAGATGGCACTTCAGATGTGACAGCTAGGGTGGCTTGGGAGACTCTTATTCTACCCACTGAGGATGGGGGCCTCAATATTATTGATCCAAACTTGCAGTGTAGAGCAGTGTAGAGCCTTGGTCTGCAAGATGGTGGTCACAGGTTTGATGCCTGGTTAGAAGCCTTGGAAGGATTTTTTCTTACACAGGGAGGAGATTGGATGGACAGCCCTAGATGGATCTTTACGTCAGCCCGTCTCAGATCTCCCACTTACCCTCTCATGGCTGCTATTCTGAAGGCTTGGGACAGCTTCAGAAGTACTCTTTGGAGAGTTCCACCCTCCTCTCGTGAAGAAATTGACAGGCAGCCCATCGTGTGGAACGATTGCATTCTAAATGAGCATGGCAAATCACTGGGCATGTCACATTATATGTAGTGGTCTAGATGGGAGTTGGGACCTGCATCCACGGTCAGTGCTTGGAAAGCTTTCAGGATGCTTCCAAAGGATCAGAGAGCTCGTTCAGTTAGTCACCTAAGAGGAAGTGCAGCCAGTATGCAGCAGATAGATGCAGCCATACTAATGGAGTGGATGGATACGTACCATTTGCCTATTTCTGAGTCCACTTGGTTGGGGGCTTTTTCGAGGACAGATATCCCTCTGCAGGTTATAGCCTTGCGGGATGCACATGAGGATACCCTTGTCTTTCAGGTTCATGTAGGAGGCAGACTCCACGGATCTTTAGAGGACATTCTTTTGGAGGCTCCTTTTCAGCCTGTCAGGATTGCAGGATACATGGAGATGGGTAGAGACTCACAGTGGTATCTTGGTCCAAACCCCGTTCTCCTGGCTATTGGATCTTGGAGGCTTTGGTTGTATGGAGGTTCCCCTATTAGATCCTTGCTGTGGGATCCAGGGGGATGGGAGTGGATAGTTGCAAGGCACCGAGAGAAGAGCATCCCCTTCTTTCGTTACACGGTCAGAAATGCCAGGAGATTCCAACTCAGTTGTAGGGGCTGGAGGCCCTCTAGAGCTCCTCATTGGGATACTTTTCAGATTTTTGCAGAGATGCAGAGAAACTTTTGGAGGAGGCTTTGGAAATCCCTCAGGAATAGGAAAATCATGTTATTCATCTGGCTTACTATAATCTATTCATGGAGGGATTGCAATGAACCTATGGAGATCCAGGTTCGGGGCTGACCCTACATGTCCTCGATGCCACTCAACAGTTGAGTCATTGCAGCACTGCCTTTGGGAGTGCACTCAGGTGAGGACGGTTTGGAAGGGTGTTGCTAGGATACTTTGCACTTTTCATAGAGCACCCTTTTTCATGACTTGGGGATTAGTTGCTTGGTTGTCACTCATTGGTCCACTGGCTTTCTTTGAGGGACATGACATGGACACAGCTTTCCTCCATCGATGTCCTATATGTTCCAAGTGACAATCCTCATCGGTGAGAGGAGGTTGGATGGTGCACCTACTCAACCTAGTAGCGGAAACATACCTCTCCTGAGAAGGAGCCCTCGTCCCAAAACTGCTAAAGGGAGGGAAATCCACGGGGTACAGAGGAAGATGCTCTATTGATAGGAAATCCAATAACAGCATCCCTAAATCTGGGGGCACAAACTCAAACACCGTGAGGCTCCACCCATCAAATCCTTGTTGCTGCAGGGGGGCTGGAAATTTTTCTTCATTTTTTTTGAAAAAAGGAGAAAGAGAGTAAGGGGGGGCTGTTGAGGGAAGGGAGTCTGAAGAAGGGAGGGCTGAGGGAAGGGGGGGATGTAGGGCTGAGAGGAGGGAAGTGTAGGGGGGAGGGAGGGGCTGAGGGAGGGAGGGAGGACTAGGGGGCAGGCGGGGGGACTAGAGAGGGAGGGAGAGTAGGCCGGGGGGCTAGAGAGTGTGGCGGGGGGGTGGAACAGCAGGCAGAGGGGGAGAGAGGTCTAGGGAGGGGGTGGGGGAGCAGCAAGAGCAGGGCGGAGGGAAGGAGAGGGGCAGGGCAGGCAGCAGGGAGGGGGTGGGACAGCAAGGGGGAAGAGAGAGGAAGCGAAGGGGAGAGGCTGAGGGAGGGGACAGCCAGGGAGGAGATGAGGAGGAGCAGCAGCTCCCTCTGTCGACTCTAAAATTTTTGAAATCTAATGAATTTGGATAAATAAATTGTTGGGATGGTGGAGATTCGCTTGAGAATATCTTCAAGAATTACCAAAGTGCGTACTTAGATAGGCACTACTGTGGGAGGTTGTGAATTGCTTGCATCATCCAATGGTCATGTCTATGGGTGAATGTCGTGCCATCAGATTCCTCATCCATCTAATGGTCTGAAATAGGTGCTGAGTGTACACCATCATCTCTCCTTGGAGATCTGATGACCGTCATGATTGGGGTACACAGCCCCTGGATGGAGTGAGCATGCATTTAGGCCATCCAAAAAGGCCCATCTAATAGGCCTAAAGGCATATATTAATGCTCTCCTAGCCTCTTTTGGTCAAAAACCCACGTTTGCCATGACATTTTGACCGACAACAATGGTCATTAAAAATATATATATATCCTTATCTTATCGTGTTTTGGTTCCATGGTAGCCTAATAAATAAGTAGGACTTTCTTTTGATCATTAGATCTACAGATTTTTTCAGTGTAAGGTGTTATTGATTTATGACCTAGAATGGATGGTGGTGTTTCTTTTTGGGCTTGTCTACAATGTTGAAGAGGCTCACTGTTTTAATTGAACTTGTATTATTACAGTTATGCGTTGGTGTCCCCTGTCACATGCTTAGGGGATGGGCTTTCCTCGCCATAATGTTTCAGGTAGATTTTTTTCTGATTCGGTCTTTCTTCACTCGTACTATCTATATTAACAAGTCATGATGAAGTCAATGACAGGAAAACATGAATGCATCTTACACTATGGAAAGGCTTCTGATTGGAAGCCTGAGTCTTATAAAGTGTCTTGTGGCATGAGTCTTATCTCTTCTCGCAATAGACTGATGAATAATGCTGCCTTCTAGTTTTTCTTTTTTTCCCTTCTTTTCTGGGGCAGAAGGAGGGGATTGACATGGAAGCAAAACATCTTCCATTTTTGAGTAATACCTGGTAGAACTGGTACTTGTCCATGTGCATTTTTGACTGACAATGTACAGTGGTATTGTCAATGTACTCCTGAAACTGTATTATGCACTTCAAACCATTCCAAGTTAAACAGCGATAGGTTTATACATCTACTTGCTTATCCAAAAGCCCATGCATACCAAGTCATTGCATTATATGATTTCAGCAACATGTAATTCTTTAAGGGCTGTTTCAAGCATATTTACGTGGGGCTGTTTCAAGCATATTTACGTCTGGTATGTGATAGTTTATATTGTTTTGGTGGAATCTACAGGTTCCTTTGGTGGTTCTCACAAATCACTTGCAAAAGAGATTTCAAAATTTGATGGTGCGTGATCATTGCTATTGCTGACAATCCTAGATTTGCTAATTCTAGATTAAGGGTGTTCATCTGTCTGTCTCTACTACCTGCTCCCATTTTAAAAAAAAAAGAAGATGAAAAAGAAGAAAGTTAGGAATTTAACAAATGTCTCTAAGGGGCGGGGAATGGGAGGAAGAGAGGGGGATCAAAGTAATAAAGAAGAGAAAACCAAGATTTATTTGAAGGTGAGAGTTATGCAACAAGGGGGCTGGGGCTGTGTTGTTCAAATGTACAATACCCAGGGCATGCACACGTTCAGGTGATGCTTCTAATTAGAAGTAATTGGAGGTGTATAGGTCATCTATCCAGTATGTCCCCCTACTCTTGAAAAGTTCTGAAGTCATTAACCTGTTTTGATGGGATACACTAGTTTTGAGGCTATTGGAAGCCCTGGCAGCTTGAATTTAAAACTGCAATAGTTTTCTCATGGAACCACTTGGTGGCGCTCCATCTTTCTATCTCTAGGTCCAGCATCCAATTATGGTAACCACCATGACCTGAATGACAATAATTGTCTCTGAGACTAACAATTAACAGTCAACTTTAAATGCATTTGTGTGTCATAATGCAAATCATCTGCCTGTGGCTGTCAATAGACTATTTCTTTGCAAAACAAGAAAATAAAGAGTACAACCTTTTTCTCATGAAGCCTGTAAGGCAGGCTTTGTAGCTGCAGATATGGTATGTGCCATGATCAGTGCGACAAGAGTCTTCTCTGTGAATTACAAGTAAGAGTTCCTGTTTTATGGACAATGAACATTAACAGTTGGTAACTATTGTCTTCTTTAAACAAGGAAGTAGGATAGTCCTCAGGACTGTCAGATAAAAAAGAAGGCTATCTACCAAGTGCCATGGAGTTCTTGATGCATGTGAGAGGGGCCTCCATGGGTCAACTAGGAGCTGAAGAAGAATGTGCTGGCTGTAAGAGGAAAACTTTAGACAGAGTTTGAAGTCTCAAAGAGGTATTTATACTAAGGTTCATGAAACTTGGTAAATGAAGTAGAGGTACAAACCAGAGACAAGGCACTCAGTTAAATATGTTTAATGTGTGATTGGATGGATATAGGGACACAGAACATGTACATTTAGAACTAGCCAGTTAACAGGTTGATTACAATCAAATAAACCTTGAGACATGTATGAATCATTTCTAAACTAGAGATTTGTTCATCATTGATTTGTTAGTAAACCTTGTAATTGAATTCACATCTGTCTGCTGGTTTCCTGCTGAGCTAATTGTTTCTGAGTGAGGTTGTCCTCACTTTTAGCAATCCCTAAGGGCTCACAGAGTCACAATGCAGGCTCAAATTTTATTACCCCACTAGTGAGGCCATGCCTTGTTTATTTTCATATAGCAAGACGTATAAGCAATTCACTAATCATTCTCCTCAGTCTACGAGCATATACCTAACCAATCCCTGGTCTTCCACCTAGCCTTACCTAGATATAGGCTAACCTAACTAGCTTGGGTCTCCAGTGTGCACCACATGCAGTTCATCAGTTTTGTGCTTAAATACATTTGTTAGCGTTGTCTTTCACTGCTTATGATGCTTAATTATAATTAAAAGACCAGGGAATCATTTTGCATTCAAACGTGAAGTGATGGAAGGGGCTTGTTTAGGATCTTAAGTGATGGTCCATGGAACGGGGCTCTTTTCTTCACATTGATTAATGATAATTTTTGGGTCAAGATCTTTCGTGTTCTCACATGATCTGGTCTTGATGTTTAATTTAGACCTAGATTTTGAAAATTTTCGTTCAACTACTGAGACTTTTGGAGGGAGGTCAACCGTACATCCTATCATCATATATGGTCATTTGAAAGAAGACGAGTTTCAAAAAAAGGCAAAAAGGGGTGTGGATTTTCCCCCCCATCTCTCCCCCTCTATTTTGCCGACTATGCAATTAGTCAGTAGCATTTCCTGTCAATGATATCTTAACTGCATTTTCCTTCTAGCGTACCTTGATATCATGCTAATAAAAGAAACCTTTTGCTCACGAGTTATTCCTGATTTTGGTCACCCAATCACCTTGTGACAGAGAAACCCAACTGGACATAGAGAGAGTTCACCATGCCTGTAATGTACTTTAGTGGAAGCAATCTTTAACTAAGAATAGTTCACACATGAGAGAGTGATAGAAAAGACAATGTAGATCTGTATCAGGCTGAAAACTGATGCTGCACCACAGATACAATTCCTGGAAACCATGCCCTCCTCTACCGGATGTCGATAGCCTTCCTTGCACAACTCCTAAGAGGGGAGGTGAAGGAACACTGTGCCACACTTGCACAATACCTGAACACTCCTGCAGAACTCTTGAGACGGAGGCGAAGACTTACAAGTTTTAGCTATGGTAAGCAAAGAGGGAGGACCGGATCTGGCTTGGATACAGAGGGGAAATTTTTTTTTTGAGCTGAAGCATAGTCTATAAACCGTATAATGGTTGAAAGAATGGTTGAAAGGCCAAAAAAAAAAAAAAGAAAGTCGTTTTTAAAATTTGTGTGTGTTCGCATTTGCGCATGTGTGTGGGTGTTTGCGTGCGTGCGTTCTTTGGCTGTTGGGACCCTGGCGGGGTGGGGGCACTCTGCATATTCTTTGTATGCTAGTAGAGTTTGAAGAACGGTTCGTGTTATTGAAGTGCTCCCCACCATCAGATGTTAATCTTTTTTTGTAGTGTGCTGGCATCTCCTTGACTCCGTACTCTCTAGAGGAGCTAATTCAGTTTTACTGGTTTTTTCAGGTTGGTAACATGATTTTTTGGTTCTTTTTCTGCATCGTGGGCCAGCCAATAAGTCTTCTTCTTTATTATCATGATGTCATAAATCAAGGTCCTGTATCTGGACAATAATTACACCCAAATTGTTACTCATGAAAATTTCAAGCTTCCCATTTGTGGAATTGTCTGCTGAAACGTGTGCAGGGAACCCTTTTCTTTGTAAGAAACATTGTAAGATAGAAAGAAATTTATTTCGGGAAATGTCATTTTCTTCTTCAAGAGCACTTCCCTTGGACTACCAAATAATAAATCCCAGCCTAGGATCATAACAGTAAGTGTTATATATTTTTTAGCTAGCTTTTACATCCACCTTTAACCTTTGGAGAGGTTACACTGAGCTTGCAAGATTGCAGGGTTCCTTCTTTTGTTAATACACAGTTGTAGCTAAGAGGTCTAGGTGAAGCTGTAGGAATGGTCGAGTTTGGTATGATACACTGCTATAAGACACCTTTCAATTTAATGGGCTAATATGTAAGTCACTGAATGTCCTTGCTGTATAGCGGGATCATGTGAGTAGGTCATCCATGTTGCACCAGAATACTCTCTCTCTCTCTCTCTCTCTCTCTCTCTCCAGTCTCATAGACCCTTTGGTCTTTCATAGACTCTAATAAACTCTCTCTCTTTCTCTCCGTACACCCTCGCAACCCTTCCATATAGTCTCCGCCATCCATCATCCGCACAGTCTGTACACGCGTCATCTGTACCTCCATACAGCGTACCTCGCCGTACAGCCCAGCAACGAAGCAGTTCATACCTGCTTCTTCCGTACAGCGCAGCAAAACAAGGGTCGAGGTCACCCCAAGCTGAGCTGAGCCCTTGGCTTGAGCTTGGGGGGTTAGCTTCAGCAAAAGGGATTATCAAAATTTGCACATGCCATTATGGAATTCCTAAAGATGAAGACTTTCGCTACTACACCCATTAGACATCCCTCTACACCCAGCCCCTATGTATTGCATTACAAGCAAATGATTGGATCTAATCCGCAGGTGCAAGTATACTTTCTACAACAAGAAGTGAGAGAGCTCAGACTTTTGGTTGCAGCTCTTGATAGGGAAGTGAAGGAGATGGCAGGAAATGGTCAGAGCAAGAAATCATTGCAGAGGTCATACAAAAGTGCTGCATATCTCCACTAGCGCCAACACTTGTTTGCACGGTCAAAGAGATGATCACCACTCAAGTAAGTTGAGCCGAACAAGAGATGGCCATTGTGGCCAACAAAAAAATCAACAAAGAAGATATTTATTTAGAAGTAAAAGAGCAGGAAGCCAGAGTGCATTATAAGAAAATATTAGGCATTGGGGGACTATCAGAATATTGCCTTGCCTGCTTTGATGATGAAGGATACAATGAAGAGGAGACAATCACATGTCTGAAGAAGGAGATAGCACAAGTTGAATGAGATACAAATGACATTAGCTGAAGGGTACACGGATATGGATATCTGAGGAGCTATCTCCAACTCAGCTCTAAACAAAGGAATATCAAACGTACTAAAGTGAAGGATGCACACAAAGCTGGAAAATGGGCAGTCTACCGAGATGGATTGGCATTAATTAGAGATTTCAAATCTAAACCTGAAGACCCTGAGTCTTAAAGTGATGTAATGAAGGCCATTTTATCATAGGCCTAGAATTTAGATGTGTGCTATAATTACTTTGAGCTGAGATGCCCTGTGCACTTCTCGACTGTCTGATGTTGTAAGTCATTTTGACATTTTGAATTTTGTCCCATAGGCCTGTGACTCCTGAGGCCTCCCACGGACTTTAATATCTCTCTCTCTCTCTCTCTCTCTCTCTCTCTCTCTCTCTCTCTCTCCACACACACACACATTTTTTTTTGGGGTGAAATTCTTAATATTCTTTATCATGAAAAGGAATCCCTAGAGTGGGGAGCTCAATATTACATCATCAAAATATTTCATTCTATGGCAAGAAATATGATGGGGTTGCAGGCAATCAAAGAAAGATTGCCGCAAAGAAAATTCAAAAATACTAGATTTAGGAAAGGTAGGATCAGCAAGACTCTACGATTTCTATCTTTCCACAGAGTCTAGAGTGCCCAGTAACAAACCCACGTGAAAAAGAGATGAAAATCCTGTCTAGCTGGTAAAATCCCAAAAAGCCTGAAATGCTTTCCAAAATGAGTCAAGGGAAATCAAGCCTGTAGTCATTGTTGAAGAAACCCAAGAAATGAAGGATCGAATGAGAGTATATGTCAAACGAGTTTGATGCACTTCTGTCTTCACTGGGCATTATTCACTCATGTACTACTCCTTACACTCCTCAGCAGAATCCTGTTTCTGAAAGGGAAAAGAGGTCCACAATGGAGATGGCCAGATGCATGCTTAAGGCCAAGTCTTTGCCCAATAAATTTTGGCTTGATGCAGTAATGTGTGCCAACTATGTGCTGAATAGATCACCTACACGGGCATTGCAGACTGTTACATCTTATGAAGCATGGAAAGGCAGGAAGCCTTCACTTTCACACATGAGAGTTTTTTTTTAAAAGAAAAAGTGATATATTCCATTCAAAACGAATCATACAACAAGTGGGAGAGAAAGTACTCTATCCCTAGCCTCAACAATGTGGCTAAAAAGCCATGGAGGTGGTCTAAAATGCCACGACATCCCAAAAGGGGTCAAATGAAAAAATAATGAGCAGTCCCATGTCCTCATGAAGGATAAAAGTCTCCCACGAGCTGCCAAAGAGGTGCCTGTACACCGCTCCCACTGACTCCTGAGAGTGAAGATAATCTCCACCCAAATGGAAGCAAGAGTGTTAGTCTCCGTGCATAAATGATCCCCAAGGACAAAAGAATATCGCGAACACCATATCCGCCATAGGGTAATACTAGAAATCACCTCCCAAGCTGACCCTGTAGGTGAAGTAGGCCTGGAATCCTGAGCTAGTACTGGTACTAAAAGTAAGTCCTGCGGCTCCATGATGCTAACATTTGTGGGACCCCATCTCTGGCGATACTGCATGGAGAAACCGTGGTCTCCTGGCTCTGACTCATAGAGGGCAAAGGCTCCAAATCCTCTCCCCCATAGGGCTGCGCCCCATGTCATCAGAAAGGACTCGGATGTAACATATGAGAACATACTGAAGATACCTGTCCAAACCACTCTAGAGCTGGGGCAGCTCCATAAACAATGCTTACTAGATTCCTCTGCCAGTTGACAACACATACACAAGGAGGGTCTACCCATCTGCTGAAGCCAAGTACCCACAGGTATACCCCTATGAATAGTGAGCCAAAGGAAGTAGGAGACTTTCTTGGCTCTACTGATGCCCCAAAAGTGAGTCCAGTAACTCAGCAAGAGCTCTGCAGTAAGTCCCTGTGCGTGCCAATGCTGTGAGGCAGATGGTAGATGATGAGACTGTAACCTGCCCTCGTCGAGTACTGGAAAAAAGAAAGAGGACGAGCACCTGCCACCGGTACAGGCCACGCCCACTCACCTGGGTCCCAGTCAAGCTCTGCAAGAGGTCGACCCTGAAAGATCCAAAGTCTCTATCTAGGATCCTCTGCAATGGTCAACCTGGAAGGATCTGTGGCCCATTCCTTACCAAGGCAACCAATGACCCTGACTCTCTGCCAAAGGAGCTCGTGTTGATCCAAGGGCTGAGTGGGATACAATCTGTGAGAGGAGTCCGTCTTAAAATAAGTAAACGGTGCTGGTCCTAAACGAACTCCAATGCATAGCCCAGCCTCACTAAAACAACCTGACCAAGTAGGGATGGGATGAATATAGGCTGAATCTGTAAGCATATCCCTCCACCCTTGAGGAATAGCTCTCATGATCAGTAATCTAGTGGCAGCAATTTGTCCAAGTGGCCCGTGTCTACTCTGATCTCCTCCTTTGACATCTCCACACCTCCCCTAAACCAATCTCGGACTGTCACAACCCCCTGAGCATGCCATCTAGCCAAGGGAGTCCTAAGTTCTGTACCAGGGGAAGATCCCTGATACCGAACCAGGGGGTTATGATATAGTGGCTGTTGGGCAATTTCCTCTCTAGAGGAGGGAACTGCTCTGATGAGGTGTTGTCGGAAAAGATCCCATATCAGATCGTCCCACATGAGAGTTTTTGGGTCTCTTGCATATGTTCATGTACCATCTCAGCTGAGACATAAGCTTGATGACAAGGCAATCAAATGCATATTTATTGGTTACAGCCAGGAGAGTAGAGGGTATCCGGTTATACCAACCAAATACTGGGAAGATTATTGTCAGTAGACATGTAAAAGGAATTGGAGATGTGCAGCTCACATCCATTTCAAGCCATCTTGTTACTCTGACAAATGTCCTTTTTGTGCCTGGATTTGAAGTCAACTTGATTTCAATTTCAGCAATTGCACCTCGAGGGGCATCAGCTAAAGAATGAAACAACTGTCTGCAAGATGTGACATGCTTGGAAGCACCACTATCGAAGTACCAGGACTGAGCATCATTAGCAGTAAAGAATGCATCAGCTTTGGAGGGATCAAATGAGCAATGGACAGCCCATGCCCAATCATCCTAAAGAGCATGTGAATGTGAAGCATCTTCTGGCTCATGGGATTCAATAGTATGAGAGGCATTAACTGTCAATCTTGCTTTCTTTTTCTCCAAAGCAATGTGCTTCTTGCATTTTGAAATGTCATTTCCAAGCTTGCGACAATAGTTGCATCTTTTCTTCTTTGACTTATCTGCTGTATTTTTAGATGCATGGGAGGAATTGCAGCTGCTATGTGCAGATTTTGGCTCGCCCATAGGCTTGGAAGCCTTGCCTCTTCCTGTCTGCTATGAAGCAAGTGCATGATCAGGAATAATGGCTTGTCTATTAGCTCTACTTTGCTCTTGGAGTTCTGTACAGGTTTCGCACGTGCGAAGTTATTTACGGTTTGGGGGCTTTTGCAGGACATTGGCAAATTTGGGGCTTCCAATTCTTTTCACCTTCTTTGCTTGCAATTTCTTGCAAGAACATTAGGGCTTTGGAGTTTGGTCTGCAATCTCTTGTTTGTTTGCAGTACATTGGGTCAGATTGCAGAACATTGAGTCACTTTTGCAGGACTTTGAGTCAGATTTGCATACATTTTGCAAAAATTTCCGCAAAATTTGGGGCTTTTCAGCATTTGCCCTTAATAAATTTGGGGCTTTTGCCAGATTTGCTGTTTTTGCAGTGAACATTGCCTGCCACAGTCACATTTGGGTAAGATCTGCATTTGCCCTTTGATCTTGGTCGGAAATTTGCAGATATTTGCTGTCATTTTTGGACAGCCAGCTTTTTGCAGTGATAGCCTTGAGGCTTTTGGGTTTTCAGGTCTCTTTCAGGGTATCATATCTGCTATGGCTGGGAATAGTCAAGATTTATTTGGAGTTCTTCGTGAAGATGATAAGTTGGATGGCACCAACTATCCGATGTGGTCTTACCTCATGAAACATGTTCTTGTTGCAAAGCATTTGTGGAATATTGTTTCTGGGGCTGATCTGAGGCCAGCCAATGCTACAATGGTTGCCTCTACTACTGGTCCCTTTGCAGGGGTACTCCTCTTGATGCCTCATCTTCTAGCACTCCTACTGCTACTCTTCCAACTCAGGAACAGTCTAGCTGGCATGCAAGAGATGCAAATGCACACTGTGTGTTGCTTTATCATGCAAGAGAATCATTATTCCACACATCTGGTCTTGCAAGACAGCAAAGGATGCTTGGGATAAATTGGCTTCTCTCTATCAGATTCGCAAAGAGGCACGTGTCGCATATTTGAGAAGGCAATTACAGGTAGTCGGCATGAATGAAGGTGACTCTATGGATGCATACTTGACAAGGTCAAGGACCTCATGGAACAACTTGCCAACATTGATGAGGTGGTGCCAAATTCACAGCTTGTCAGTACCACATTGAATGGACTGTCACATACTGGCAATTGTTTTTTGCTTGGCAATTCATGTATCTCTTAGCTCAGCAAGAAGCAACCAGCAGTTGCCACATCTAGCTGTGAGGCTGAGTATAGGGCAGCTTTCACTGCTACAGTAGAGTGTGTTTGGCTTCGACAGCTACTTACAGATCTTGGTATTTGCCAGACATCCTCCACTATTGTCTACACTGACAGCCAGAGTGCTTTGGCCATTGCACGTAACCGAGTGTTTCATGCGCATACCAAGCATATTGAAGTTCATTATCATTATGTTCAGGAGCGGTTGTTAGAAGGAGACAGAGAGTTGTCCTATCTTCCCACAGAGGACAACATAGCAGATATGTTTACAAAGGCACTTCTCATCCCAAGTTCGAAGTCTTTCGACATGCTTTACACTTGGTTCCCTTTGTTACATGATGTGACATGCCTTGTACATTCATAGGTGGCTATATCCTTTTGGATGAACATGTGCCACCATGACGAGAAAATACCAGGTATTCTGAGACGTTTCCAGAGTACTTCAACCCATCCCATGGAGGGGGGTTTGTAGGCCATCTTCTGGTGGTTCTAGTGATGCCCTATAGGCCATGGTATGTGCCTTGTAGGCATAAATATAGGCACTTGTAGTGTTAGTTCCTTTTCCTATGTGACACCTAGGACACTTAGTCCTAGGTCTGGGTACTTGTACCTTGTACTTCTTTTCCCATTATCCAACTTTGACGTGATGGCTAAGACTTGTGCGACATTTTGCTATCTGCACTCTCTCTCTCTCATTCGATTCTTCAATGGTATCAGAGCTCGTCTTCTCTTGCACCTGGACTCACAACATCTTCCTTCAAGAAATCACGCGAGTGTCAGGACAAAGCCAAAAGAGATGCGGCATAGATTCCCCTGGAGCCAAGCATTTGTGACAACTAGTAGGAGCAATGCATCGCCTTGCTAAGAGCTGTCCATATGGGAAACCCCAACATTATCCTCCAGAGGAAAAAGCATTTGCGAAGAGGAAGTTTTGAATCTCAAAGCTCCCTGTATCTGAAATCCAAGGTGGTGGCATCAAAACTTTATATGAAGCAGGTACCATAATGTTGGACAAGAGCAAGGGACGAGCGGATAACCCTGACAATGAAGAGTCCAATCTTCAAGCCTATGTTGAAGCTCAAGTTACGAGACCGATATAAAAGGTTGAAGCATGTACATAGTACATTGCCAGAGAGGCCGATAGTGGAACCCCAAACCATACTTCCTGGCAGCCAAAGAAAAAGATAAGAAAGTCCCATCGTCATGAAGAACATCATCGATAGATTGTATTCCTTTGAAACAAATAAAATAGGGATGTCTAGGCCTTTGCAAGCTAGCGGAGTATCAAAAATCTTGGACAAGTCTTAGCCATCACATCAACAGATCCATTGCATTGAAAGCAATTTGAGGCTTTTACGGCCATGTTTGGATTGCCAAAAAATTTCCATGAGTGGGGGCATAAAACATTTACTTTCATTCTCTTGGGATATGTGTGATCAAGGGCTTGCTAGGTGCATGTGTGCATCGACTAGCAGTCAGTGTGTGATTATCTAATGCGAATTGAGGATGCAGGCTGCATTTCTATCGGAAGTGATTTGTTTTAGGGTTTCTGGTCTGATTACATAAACCATTATGTATTTTTGGTGAACAGATCCAGTGCATTGAAAGCAATTTGAGGCTTTTATGGCCATGTTTGGATTGCCAAAAAATTTTCGTGAGTGGGGGCATAAAACATGTACTTTCATTCTGTTCGGATATGTGTGATCAAGGGCTTGCTAGGTGCATGTGTGCATCGACTAGCAGTGATATGATTGTGTGTGTGTGTATGAGAAGCACACTTAGTGCCATGGGCCATGACACAGGTGATGATGTAATTCAAAGGCTCCCACATGGGCTGGTGCCTATGATTGTGGAGTTCCTATGATTTAGGAGTTATCTCCTTTGATGTAGGAGAGGTGCCATTGATTTAGGCCACCCTCTCTCCCATTCTATAAAAGAGAGGACTTCCTCTCAACTCAATGAAACATTTTGCCATTTGGTTCCCACACTCTTTTCCATGATGTTCATCTTCTCTCCCACTCCCAAGCACATTCTTGTTAAACATCATCAACGGCAAGTAGAACTGAATATAGGTCACCAGTATAGACTGGACTATTCGAACTCAAACGTGTAATGGTCAAGTGGCGAATTTTCAATATTCTAATTGTTTTTTCAAAATTTCAAGAACCTAGTCCATTTTTTGGTGGTGAGTGATTAATCCTCCACCCGAAAGGATAGCCAAGATGACAAACTAATTGATTGGGTGAGACAATTTGTCCATGGCATAAAAGGCTACCAGTATTTAGCATGCAACGAGAATAATGTAGACTTTTGAAGATTCATTGCACCCCTGCAACCAATCCATATAATGATAAAGCACACATATGGGAGGAAAGATCCCTCTGAGTATTCTTCAGAGTAAAACTGAATCATCTGCATATGCTTGTCCTATCATTGGAGAACTACCATGCATTTCTAAACCATGCGGCATTTGTGTGGCCACAAGATGGTCCATATATTGAAGCATTGGATGTGTGGTTATTGCGTATAGTAGTGCACTAAGAGGACATCCTTGACGTACTGAGCACGAAAGAGTCCAATATCGCTAGATAGGATGCAAGCTACTTTACTATCACTATATACCCAATTTATAACATGCTGCATTTTTTGCCAAATCCCAAGGATCATATGGTTCAAGAAATGAAATCCCATTTAATCGTGTTAAAGGATTTGGAAATATCCACTTGCAATAAGATTACATCCTACTCAGTGTATTTCACATATTCTATGCCAACCTAAGCATTTGCAATATTTATCAGTAATATGCCTACAAGGAATAAAGCCATATTGAGTAGGATGAAGTCTATCATGCAAATATCCTTTGATATGATCAACCACCGTTTTAGAAAGTATCTTGTAGATAATAGGCATAAGTGTAGGTCTTCCATTAGCAAAAACTTCATAGGTTTACTTCTTTGAAAGGAGTTTGACAAGCCCTTTCTTCTAGGAATTTGACATTTGTTGATATTGCCAGGCATATGTTGAAAAACATGGTTATCAAGGAAAAACTCAATAGTGAGACCATCCCAACTCGGAGATTCGCATATGCCACAAGATTTGATTGCATATGAAAGTTCCCTTTCCATGAAAGGTGCCTCCAGCTCTAAAGCCTGTGCATGAGAACTAATAGGAAAGACATGCTGTAGTATTTCCTGTCGAGGAGACATAACTTTCGGTGAAGGAGAATCCACATGACCAAACTGTTGAGTAAAATGAGTTACACATGCTCTGGCAAGTTGTAATTGTGAGGAAGTTAGGCCTTAAGACTCGACAAATACTAGCAGATTGCCTCTTGTAGTGTAAGCTTCTAAAAAAACTCTTTTGACAAGTAGCCCTTATCAAAGAAATCCCTTTGTCTTGCTCTTGTCTCCCATTTAATAAATTTTTATTGATCATTGCATTGCAAGTAGTGACGAGCGTGGCATAAAGACATGCTCTCATCTGAAATCGCGCAAATGGCTGAGTTCTATCGCTATTTGACAGCTATTATTTTTCAGTCTAGCAATTGCTTCTCTCAAGTCTCGCATATAAAATTTCCCATAATCTCGAAATGAATGTTTGCATGCGAGTAGCAAAAGCACCCCATGCATAATCAAGATCAATTTGGCATTGTTGCTAATAACCAACCATTGTCTTATATGCATCATGCTCCAAGTAGCTATTGTAACAATAAGGAGTCCTTTATGTGCCAGCCTGTCAAAGGGCATTTCATGAAGAGATAACCTTAGCCATATAGGAGCATGATCCGAATGTGGGAAGGCATATCCAACCCATAATTGAAAAGTGAGATCATCATATTGTTGTGGATGAACCATATACCAACGATCAAGACGTGCCTGATAAGATGATTGTGCATTGTGTTGAACAGTATAACCTAGCTGAAGATGCTTAGAGGCCCAACACATGAGCATTCTCGGTCGTATTATCCCCCAGCAAAGTGGGGCATTATTGAAATCACCACAAATAAAAGCATGATGTCTCAAGGGATAGTGTTGCACATTCTCCCGAATCAACCCTCTAGCATAAGAGGGTTGAGGTGCATAAACCGGAGCAAATTCAAAAATTGCCCCTTGGATAAGACATTGCATAACAATCCATTTGCCCAATTGTCATTGAAAGCAACAACTAGCTCAAGGTCATGCTTTAACAAAAAAACACCAACAAAAAAAGAATGTTGTCGTGCATAAAAGATATCATGACTAGCAAAATGGCCTCGTCGTTCTGCATAAGCATGCTGATTGTGCTCTTGCAGAGCTACTATATGTGGCTGTAATTGATAAATGTACCCCAAACAAGGTTCCGTTTCCTTGCATCACATAAACCCTTAATATTGAAAGTCAAGCATTTTATTTGTGATTGCATATTTACATGTATGTACATTCCATGGCATTCAAAAAGAAGAAAGTCGTGATTGAAGATCCTCCTATCGATCAGAGGTCCGATCTTAGTAGGGAGGTGCATCTTGATGACCAGGCATCAAACCAATAACTTCATCTTCTAGAAACAGGGTACGACTTGTTGTCACAATAGTCCATGTATGGCGATCTTCGAATTTTCTACTGGAGTATGTCCACTAGACGATAAACCAATCCATGTCTGAGGAGATAAAGGTCTCCTAAGCAAGACCATTCTTTTAGAAGTTTGTGAGGATCCAGCCACATTATTATCCTTTGGTTTGCGGGGAACTGAAGAAGGCAATGAGCCAGAGGCTTTCCCATTAGAAGTGGTCGGAGCCTTTCCCTTATCTTGTGTTGCCCTTATTGGCTTATTGCCTTTATTTTTAAGCACCAAAGGTCCAGAGGCATCTTTGTTTTTCATAGGAGGAGGCATAGCATTCGATGGCATTTTATGCAAGACTAAAGGGAATTGTGAGGCCATATGCCTCGCAATTGCGAGGCATATGCCCAATTTTTTTGCATTCAAAGCATGTGCCTACAAAATGCCCATATTAAGTGAGTCAGCACCTCATGATTCAACTAAGGTGGCGAGGGTTCAAGATTATGCATGGCTCAAGTTTCAGGGTCCCTAAGTCATTCCCACCACACCCAATGTCCGGTCGTCAAAGCCACGAAAAACACAGTGTCATCAAGGCTTCCAAATGCACTCACTAGTCTAGAGGTGAAATCTAGGGAGGTCCACATTCCAGTCAAAACTCTGAATAGGCCAAAAAAATTACTCGTATTGAAGGTTAATGCAGCTTCGATGACTGCTAAAGCAGCAGTGATTGCTAACACTGACCGTTGCGATAAGGCTAACGCTACAACTCACAGTGATATAACGCGATGATTGGGGCAATGCAGTGTCCACTCTAATGCAACGATGTAGCTATACCATTAACATTGATCCACTATAAATAATGCTTCTCATTACGCTAATAACACTGCTTGCATATAATGCTGCCAAGTTGCAATAAGGCTAATGCAACCCACTGGGTTAACATATTTTCTATATAATCATTCAGTTCATTCCCCAATTTTACTGCATTAGTAGGTGTATTGGAGTTCTAGCGAAATTTCTACAGAAACTCCCTATCATCCAACCACCTTCAAAACTGCCTTGTGACCCACCTTGTTAACCACAAATGGTTAACAGTTCATGCAAGTGCTAGGTGATTGCAATGATAAAGTGAAGAAGTAGGAGAGAGTGTGAGGAAGGTGAGATACTATCCGCCTTGGACCCATATGGGCTCAAGTGCCTGTAAAGAGAGAGTGAGAGACGTGAATGAGAGTACAAGGGTTAACCGTCCCTTCAAAAGGTGGATTGTATAAAAGGCCAAAAGTTTGACTTTGGTCTTCATTATGTATTTGCAAACTTTTGGAATACAAGCTCTCTCATTCTCTTCATTCTCTGGTGAGTGAGACTTCTTGCTTTCCATTGTGTGTTGCCTTGTGATGCCACTCCCCTCCCTTCAATCTTCCCTCTTCCTTTCTCTTCGACATCCCCTCCTCTCTTCAACCCTCTTTCCCTCTTCACTCTTTCCTCTTCACTCTTATGGAATCACAGTGACAAAATCCGATAGACACTTGAGTGACACGAGTGCTAGCCTTGTGCATGCAAAACTCCCACATGGATTTTTTTGGTAGTGGAGTCTCTAACGGCATTCCTCCAAGATCCCTACAACATGTGCAGTCACTGCCATCGGCTAAACATGTTTGGCACCATTGCCAAGGAGTTCGAGGTATGCCTTTGCTATGTATAAGTATTAAGATTACTACCATCAACCACCCATTGCACAATGGTTTCTAGCTTAACTAGGAGTGTTGTTAGTGAAGAATCGGATTGGTTTAAGAGGAAATTTGAAGTGGAAAAAGCAAGAAATGTCATTTCTATCCCTAGAGTGATTTTGATGCATTTGAGCTTGTTTTGAAGTGTTTTTGGTTGTCAAATCATAGGAGGAGGGAGTTGGTGTGATTTCTAAGGTGTGTGTGGTGTCAAATTTCATTGAAAACAATAATAAATGGAGTTTGAATCAGACTTGGTTGAGGTGTGAGTGAGTTCCCAGCCCTCCCTTGAAAAATCTCCCATGTCTCACTGTTGAGTTGTTTTTTGTAGTTTTTTGGTTTGAGTAGGTAGAATAGGTAGGATAGCACCTCCCAGTGCTCAAAAACCTGCACAAAATTTCAAAAATTCACAAGGAGCACCAAAAACTAGTTGATGACATAGCTAGATTGTGTGTCGTTGCTTTAGGCTTAACGCAGCAAGACAACATTGAGGTTGCCAACTGGCCAACTACCCCCACCAACATCACCTGATTGACACGTGGCATTAAATGAAATCATAATTGTCACATCAAAAGTCAAATTGCTACTTTAAGGTTAATACAGTGACTCCGAGGCTATTGCATTAAGGAGTTGTTGCTACTGCTATATTCAACCACTGCATTACGTACCCATTGCGCTAAAAAGTCACTCTTATATTCAACCACTACATTAAGTACCCATTGCACTACTAGCTCGCTCCTTTTAAAACCCATCGCTTTAAGGAGTCACTGCTTTAAGAACTCGTCGCTGCTTTAAGGCTAACACAATGACCGTATGAAGGCTAGAGAGACACAGTGATGACTAATTTTGATTGGAGTAGCTAGGCTGAGTGATCAACACACGCACCTAAGGTCTGGTAGGGTGATAGGAATTGACCCAGAGTCGGAAGACAATGCTTCAAATAATATTATAACAGGCCCATTGCACACCCATTGTCAGTTCTATCTAGAATCTTGACCTTGAGCTCTTATTCACTCTACGGTCCTATACACACGGAGTCCTCAAGTTCGGAGGATGCAATGAGCTTCGATGACAAAATAGGGGAGAACTCGAATCCAAGGGCCAATATGGCTCCTAATTCTAGCTCGATTAGGCTCCAATCCCCCATGCATTCAACCACAGCTTTGTGATAGATGGAATCATTCTATAATTTTTTTGGGCAGAAAAAAAGTTTGATTATATCATGATCATGATTTTTGTACACATAAGTTCCTCAAATACAAAAGACCCCTCTCAAGAGAGGAAAAGACATTCGGTAACCAAGATAGCTCTTGTGCAGAGGAAAAACCCCAAAACTACTGCTCCTAGTGACTTGGTAGCATCCACAAAGCACCATGGTAGAAGTACAGGGTGTACAATCAGGTTTCATGTTCATCTTTGACAGGGAAAGGGAGGGTAAGAGTTGTGCTTGAAGATCCACACTAGAGTGCACCTCCTAGCATCTCTGATGTGGTCCTCTAGTTCATCTTGCAATTGTGAAATCTGTTCATTAAAGTTATGGAATTCTTTATCTAGCAAAAATTTATCACAGACCACAGCAGGTAGTAATCAGTTATAGTAAGAAAATATCTTCCATATACTAATTCAAAAATAACCGATCAAGATGCATGACCTCATCATTAAACTAACAAGCATTTCTGGGAATCCATATAAACCATAAAGTATTTTCTATGATGTACACCCATGTGGCATAAGGTAGCTTGAGTGCATTCCCCAAAGGAAGTGATTTCCAATTGATTGGTTCCCCTAGCATTAACTGAACCACCTTCCAGACTTTTCTTGCCCTAGGGCATGAGATAAAAAAATGAAATATGATTTCCTTGAGTCCTAAATAGGATTTGCAGGTGCCTTCTCCCTTGCCAATCCTCAAGCTTCTGCAATCAGTCTAGATAGCTTTATGTAGAATTAGCCACAAAAGAGTAGACATTTTCTATGGTATCCTTCTATCCCAGATCTGTGAGAACCTGATATCCCATTAGCATCAGCAAGATTCCATCTAGTATTGAGGGTGGAAACAACCTCTTCAATGCCCTTAGAGGGAGTAGGTATGGGTAGAAAAGATGAACTGCCAACCCACCTAAACTCTCTAGTGAAGTTTAGGACGCTGCCCCCTTTCCAGGTAATGTCTCCCTCCCACAGTTGTAATCTGCTCATAACCAGCTCTTGATCTACATTATTGAGTCTGTATTCCTTTCTTATCTCCAACCATGCCTTCCATTTGAGGTTGGTTTTGTCCTACATATCCGCCTACTTGACCAACCCCTTCTTTGAGAGTTGCCATGCTTTTAAAAAATCCTCATCACTCAATTGCTATTTGGTAAAGAAAACAAACACCCAAATCAAGTCCATAGTCATGAAACTCCCTTTACCAGAGAGAATAATGTGACTCTTGATCTGTTCAAAGGCCCTCCATTAGGTTTTCCAGAGTTGACTCCCCTTAGTCATATAGGGCTCTGAGTTACCAATAGCAGAGAGGAGAGGAAAGTCTTTCCACCTAGGGGCCTTGTAGGGTCTGACGAACTTAAAGTTTCTAAGTAGGAGGTTAGCTCAGTCACTGTCAGGAGAGGTGATAGCTTTCTCACCATCTTCCTTCTGCAAAAGAGGAATTTCCTCCTGGTTCAATTTTTTTAGATCCTCATGAAATTTTCTTTAGTTGGTCTATCAACTTTTCCTACCCACCATTCCTTAAAATATATTTTGGCATTGTGAATCCTGATCTAATCCTGGATTTCGATTTCCTTTCTTTTTTCCAGAAGTTGTTGTTGGGCATTGTTGTAATTCATTCTCGCCCTTTGTTCAAGTAGTTCCAGCTCCATCTTCAACCTATCCATTCTATAGCAGCTCTGCTCTTTCTAGCCTCTTTTAAGATTGTTTTCACACTTGCTACAACATCTTGCCATCCATGAGAGCAATATTTTGCTGCAAAGAAAGCAAGATTCCATCTCTCAATAATCTATTTTTGCACAGTCTGGAGCTTGAAAAGAAAGGGGTCTGCTTTAAACCAGGAGTTACCTTTTTTCCCATTTCCCAAGTCAATCCAAGCTAGTACCGGCTTGTGATATGAAAGAGTGAGAGAGGAGAATGTTTCTTGCTTAACTTCCAAAGCTTGATCTACCAGAGATTGAGCAATGTAAACTCTGTCCAACCTAGCTTCTCTTCTTAGATCACCTATCTATCTATTGCACCACGTGTATATGCTAGGTGAACCTATGTCAATCACTTGAAGATTTTCCTTGAGGTCTTCCCAAAGTTGAAGTTCAGGGCCTCTAAGTATAGAACCTTTTTGTAACCGGTAGTATTCCAATTGCACCGCCTCCTCTGCCTTCATCTTGATCTTTGTAAAGCCATATCCTTCTGTTATCAATACTTTTGAGTCTGTTTTCTAAAGTATTAATAGTGACTTTAACTTCTTGCAAGACAAGAAAAGTTGGAGAAAGAGAGTTTCCGCTCAGCTAATTGGCTAACTCCTGACCTCTCCATGGGTTAGTCAATCCACAAACATTGAGTGTGAGGAATGAGTAAGGGCTACTTACCATTCTTACTTTCCCCCTTTGTTGCCTTGGGGATAGGACTTTTGGGGGGGGCAATCTAGCCTTTGACATGAGAGATTCTTCTCTTATTTTGAACAATGGCTTGAGGTTTAACAGGGGCTTCAGTAGCCTTTTCCTATTTTTGAGCCAGAGGGAGTTCTTCCTCTGATTGCCCTACCTTAGATTCACTCATGCTAGCATCTTGTTGGTTGGCATCCTCTTCAAACTCCTTGGACCATCCAGGTTTAACCTCGACCTCTTCCATCTTAGCATCCTGAATACATTGCTTAGTTTCTTGATCTATTAGTGCCTCATATGCATCGTTTTAGTCAGAAGGCCAAGAGCCAATCAACGAACCTCGAGATGTGGTAGGGCTCACTGCATTCTTGTCCACAAAGGTGAAAATTCCTATAGTGGCCCTACCAAGATGGAAACCCATCCTTTGGAGAGATCTCTATGACTAGATGAATGGAAAAATTGTCACCCCTGAGGAAATGGCCACCGAGGTAGTCGAAGCCCTCGCGGACGAGCCAAATTGGCTAAAGATACATGTCAACAAATTATATGTTGTGCTCCCAGTTACCTACAAGAAGAATAATTCTACATCAATACTGGATGACGGGGCAGGAGTTAGGATTGTCATCAAATATTGCTTGGCCAAATGGCAAGGCCTGAGATGGAAATCACCAATCTGGTTGTCAAACTAGTTGATGGAGTGACAGCCCATCAGGTTGAAGTTTTGAGGGACATTAAGATCAACACCTTTGGCCTCACCTACAATGTTTGGTTTATTATTATTCATTTCCATGGAAATCCAAAAGGTTATGATGTCATTCTAGGGAGACTTCAGCAGGTCTAGCCCCTAATAGAATCTATCTGCGCAAGGCGAGTAGATCATGAGGGTCAACCTCTAGACATGGAAAGCCCACCCAATGATTGGTAACTTATTCGTATCCGTGTCAGATACTACACAAAGGACCGATTTCATAAATGTGTTCTAAGCATGTAACGAGAAGGACATAGGAGAGAGCTAGGATGAACACTGGTATGCTTCGATGCCAGAACCCAAGTTTTGATAGAATTGGATGCATGTCCTCATGACCATAGACGCGGTCAAGAAGACAAAAAGAATTGGTGGCTTAAAATTCCAAGTTGCCAAGGACCATATTTCTCTTAAACATAATCAACATCTTGAAGGCACAAGAGGATGTGCAAGGGGTACAAAAAGTGAAGACAAATCTTCATTAGTTGAGATATGTGAGTGCTGCTACCACACACCATGAGTTCTTGTCTAATTAGGGAGCCAAGTTAGACTTACCTAGGATCCCTTAAAGTAGAGGAAACCCCTCTAGTTGAGGCTAGGTACCGTTTAGAAGGTAAACCACCACAGAAAAGTAAGGCCTCAAAATCCAGACACCAAGACTTCTCCTAAGGAGAAGCAACCCACCTCAAAAGCTTTGGAGGACATCGAAGAGGAGGAAGATGATTTATGCCAAGTACTTGAGCATGATCCAAGACTACAAAATACTTATTGACCAAGCTACATGGACTATAGAGCGAGACAATCAATAGGGTTATGATGGTTTGGCTAAGGTTAAAGAAGTGGACCTTGCCAATGAAGGCAAAGACCTAAATCAGTCTATATAGCCGAAGACCTCACCCCTGAGCAAGAATAGGATTTACTTGCCCTCTTGCATGAGTATCAATATTGTTTCACTTGGAAGTATACCAATATGAAGGGCGTGATGCCTGAGGTCATACAAAACACCATCCCTATGTTGGATGATATTAGACCGGTAACTACCTGATAAATCCAAAGTATGCGACTTGTAAAAGAAGAGAGACAAAAGTTAATCAAACACAGGATTCGTCTACAAGATCAAGTATACGGATTGGGTATCCCCCATCGTCATAGTTGTAAAAGAGAATGGTAAGGTTTGATTATGTGTAGACATCAAAAAGGTCAATTCGACGACTTGAAATGACCACTACCCTTTGCCCTTTACAGAGCATGTAATGGAAAGAGTCGATGGAAAGGAAGCTTATAGCTTCTTAGATGGATTCTCTAGATATAATCAAGTGTCCACTGTGCCCAAGGGTCAACAAAAAACCACATTTGCCATAGAATGGGGAGTTTACATGTCCAAGGTGATGCTCTTTGGGCTCACCAATGCTCTTACAACATTCTAGAGATTAATGATCATGGCTTTGAAAGAAATCTGAGGGGTTTCCTAGAGTTATTTCTAGATGACTTATGTGCTCATTCCACATGGGATGATCACCTGATGTACCTATAACTTGTAATCAAAAGGTGTCACCTCTACTGGATCTCCCTCAACCCACTCAAATGCCAGTTTGGGGTTAAATATAGGGTTATACTCGAACATGTAGAGTCCAGGAATGGGATCTCCACGGATTATAAAAAAATCAAACTCATCTTGGAGATACCGCACCCCACTAATGCAAAGGGTGTCTAGATATTTACTAAGCATATGGGCTAATATCATATATTTATCTACAATTATGCCAAGATCGCTCGCCCTTTGTATAAGTTGTTGATCATTTTCCATTGGACAGAAGAGTGCCAAATCTCCTTTGAGGCCCTCAAACTCATTCTTGCTTCAGCTTTGATCTTGCAAGAACCAAACTGGGACTTGATATTTCATGTCCACATTGATGTCTTTAAGTTCACAATAGGGTGCATGTTGGTGGAACTAGGCAAGTTTGATTTAGATTACCTGATATATTTTGCGAGCTGCCAATTGAATGACGCAAAAATGCACTTTAACACAGCTGAGTGGGAAGGACTTGCCATGGTGTATGCAGTAAAACATTTTAGGCATTACTTGTTGGCAAACAAGTTTTTATTCTTTGTAGATCAATAGTCCTTCATCTATCTAGTCAATAAACCATGTATGACAAGACGCATCATGCAGTGGATGCTAATTCTTCTGCTAATTCTTCTAGAGTTTGATTTCACCATCGCCATAAGGAAAGGACATATCCACTTTAGGCTAACCTGTTGGTGCAACTAGGCAAATTTGATTTAGATTACCTGATATATTTTGCGAGCTGCCACTTTAGGCTAACCTGTTGGTGCAACTAGGCAAATTTGATTTAGATTACCTGATATATTTTGCGAGCTGCCAATTGAATGACACAAAAATGCACTTTAACACAACTGAGTGGGAATGACTTGCCATGGTGTATGCAGTCAAACATTTTAGGCATTACTTGTTGGCAAACGAGTTTTTATTCTTTGTAGATCAATAGTCCTTCATCTATCTAGTCAATAAACCATGTATCATGCAGTGGATGCTGATTCTTCTAGAGTTTGATTTCACCATCGCCATAAGGAAAGGACATATCCACTTTAGGCTAACCATATGTCTCATGTCCCCAATGGAGAATTGGTAATAGGATTGGAGGATGATCTTCCAGATGCCCCGCTATTCCTTGTGGATCTAATTTTGGAATGGGCTCAGGAGATTGGACACTTTTTAGTCAATGGATTCCCCCAAGACAAGGGCCTCAATAAGGATAGGGCCAGGAAACTTATTAAGGACTTGGCTCCATATTAATTGATAGCCAACCAACTCTACTGTGATGAGACTAAGGAAGGATGGCATAATGCACCGCTGTGTTTGTGAGGATGAATTTATAGAGGTCTTGGATGAAGCCCATTTGAGCATCGCATGTGATCATTTCACTAGAGAGCTTATAGACTCCAATTTACTACGAGTAAAATTATGGTGGCCCACACTATTTACAGATGCTACTGAGTTTGTTGAGCATTTTGATCCTTGCTAGTGAGTCTCCATACCATACACTCAAGATTATATGCCTCTAATGGGGTCCTTACAGGTCAGCCATTTGAGAAACATGGTATCGGTTTTGTAGGACCAATTAGTCCCGCCGCTAAAGGAACTTAGGGCCGATACATTATGATGGCCATAGATTATTTTACAAAGTGGGCAGAAGCCAAGGCTACTAGGAAAGTAGATGCGAGGATGATCGCTAAGTTCCTATACGAGAATGTAATATCATGATTTAGCCTCCCACTAGAAATTGTGAGTGATCAAGGGACACACTTCTTTAATGACACAATTCGCACTAACGAGTGAGTTCCTCATCATCCATAGGAAATCTACACCTTACTACCTATGATCCAATGGACAAGTTGAGAGCTCAAATAAGACCTTGTGCTGCACGATGACGTGCACGGTGGAGGCCAACCATAATGACTAGGAGCATAATCTCACTGAAGCACTTTGGGCATATTGGACAGCATATAAGGTGGCTACCAATTGCACGCCCTTTAGCCTATGAATTCATAGTCTTGAGCCTCAGAGTTGCAATTAGGGATACATTATCAGATGAGGCAATTTCAGAAAGGCTAGTAGAGCTTGAAAAGTTCAATGAGAAGGCTAGTAGAGCTTGAGAAGTTCAATGAGACAAGACTGCAAGCGACATATGGCATTAAGGTTGGCAAGAAGTGGTTTATAGAAACCTCTAGAATAAGGAATTAAAACAAGGAGACCCTGCATTATTGTATAGCATAAGGAATACAAAGTGTAAGTTGAAATATCATGGGATGGGTACATACAATGTTGTGGAAATCACATCACAAGGGTCATGCTGAATTGCGACCCTTGATGGACTAGATATGGATGGTTACATCAATAGCAGTAAGCTCAAATGCTATTATGGTCCCTTAATGCTCCAAATGTTACAAGACATCCTTTGGCAAAAAGAGTTGAGGAAAGAAGTTGTGCGCATGAAACGATAAGCGATAGAGGAAGGTAGGGCCTGGTAAGACAAAACAAAAAACTTAGGGCTAGTGACAACTTGCAAAGCATTTGTGGAAGGGTTAAACCCCATGGATGATCTCACTATTGCACTAGCTAGGGTACAAGTGGGCTTCCAACTATGTAGGGAAACTATTTGCTCCAAGGAAGCCTTCATCGACCTTGGGGCAAGCCATAAGCTAATATCCTATGAGATGTGCACCCAAATCTAGACATTTAAGGTGACCCTAGAACCTACACCTATCATGGTACATGCAGTGAATGGAAAGATCTCACCCATAATAGGTTGTGTGGAATTGACCATATTGGTAAATAACTATAGTGTGGTTAGTAGATGCTATGTTAGTGAACAAGTAATCCTCAAGAGAACTTGGTGCTAGGCAATTGATTGCCAAATTGATTGGTGGGAATGCACCGTGACATTAAAAAATGATGGTCGCACCTCAGTTATTTCTATCGATATAGGGAATGCACCATGACATTAACAAATGATGGTTACACCCCAGTCATTTCTATCAATATAGGGACATTTGGCCTAGTGCCTCCTATGCCAATCTCAATCCACAAGATGATCATGAATCCGTTATGCACAATGGAAGCTTCCCCATCCACCTTTGCTAACATCACAGCAACAATAGCAATATCCTCGCTGCATGATGATGCCCTCAACATCAAAGGCAAGGATGAATAGATCAACACATCAGCTTCATTGACCACACCAATGACTCCTACATCCAAATAGAATGGACCCCGCTGGGTTTCAAAAGGTACACCTTTAGCATCAACTCTTCGGTTTATGAAAGGTTAAAGTCATTGCGCAACTTTTCTTTCCCCTTTACTTCCTACACCAATGGGAATAGAAGCTGTTAAATAGAAGTAATTAAGAACGAGGAGATGCATGACAACAAATAAACAATGGAATTACCATTCGAAGTGCATACCTAAGCAGTTGTTATATGCTCAAGGATTCTACAATAGCAACGACTACATTTGGGTGCCTAAGGTCCTATCTACAACAACTCATCTCCCTTATATGTTTCCTACTAATATTAAGCAGCCTTTGACATCATTTGCTGACAAGACAATAGTAGTACCACAAGAACCTGCCTCTAAGAAGGAGGTATCCCCACAAGAACCTACTGCTGGGACCTCAGGGAAAAATATTACTAAGAGGAAACCACAGCAACTTCCTTCTACCCCCAAGTGCTTATGTTACAAGGAAAAACTTTGTTGATCACTGCAGAAATGCCACAAGAACTTGTCCCTAAAAATGGGATAGTAACACAAGAACTTGCTACATTGAAAGGACAATATGAGGTCTATTCCCAGGAGCCAACCATTGAAGGCATCCTCTGCTTCCACCTCAGCATCTACCATGAGCATGGTAGTCACAGAAGAACCTGCTCCTAAAAGTAGAGCATACCCACAAGAGCCCACCATTGCTCTAATGCCACAGGTACTGGATTTGGGCACCAACATTTTTGTCACAGAGAATCAAGTAATTCCTCAAGTCAATGCAAGCCTTCAAGTTGTATTGCTACTGATTGATGATAGTGCTTGACCTACTCGATTCAACATCAACAAGCTGATAACACTATTTGTGCATAATTCCAAGGCACAGATCTTCACCATCTTCATAGCTGCTCTCAGCTGAACTTAAAACCAAGCCATTGAATCATTGGTATGGTGACTTAGAAATGTATTCTACTTCGTCTATGGCTACTATTTGAGAGAGAACTAAAAGCTTAGAAATATCTGAGAATTGGAAATGTCTAGTCATGCCAAATGAAAATGATTCAAGATTTCACGTTGCCCTTTTTGCATGAGAGGCCTTATTAGTAGGGTTATAAATTACGTGCTCAATTGACAAAGTTGAGTTAAGTTGAGTGGCCATTGATAGCAAAAGTGAGAAAGGGAGAGAGAGAGGAGTGCACAAGATATAGCTACCTGTACACTAAGTGTAGTGACAATGAATATGAAAGATATACATGTGAAACCCTTAGGGTTAGGGTTAGGGTTTGCCCCTATGCCCTATGTGGATAGTACCTACCTTGCACTTATCAAAAACCAGCCAACTTAATCTTACCTGCAACACAAGCCAACAATCCCTGGCTTACAAATACATGTGGACCCCTTAGGGTTAGGGTTAGGGTTTGCCCCTGTGCCTGGGTAAGTAGAGGGTGCATGTATAAGAACTTTTTGTGGATTTCATTTCGTGCGTATGCTAGCATCCAAATCAAAAAATAAAATCAGAGTAGTATCTGCGTATGTGAGCACAATGACTATGTAGTGGAAGCATGTACAATGAGTACAACTTATGTGGTCCTATACAAGATGTGCATTTCCCCCTCTTAAGTTGTGTGTCATCCTTCATCTTTGGGAATAAAACCCAGAAGATAGGCCAAAAGGAAGAGTAAGGAAATATGCAGAAAGTGAAGTCCACCTAGATGAAAGACTAGTCGATCAAAAGATGACTGCGTGAATAATAGTGTGTATGGCTGCGTACTAAACATGTCAAAGCTGAACATGCCATGAGTCACCGTGGACTGTGCAACCACTCTATGGAAGAGGCATCTAGATGTGAGGCTAGTCGATGTAGCTATGGAGAAACAATCCGGTAGATTGTGACATATGAGGCTGTCACCAACCCAAAAGAACTGACAACAATGTGCGAGGTATGCTGTAGTAGAGTCATCTCTATCAAATGATGCAGGGTCATAGAAGATTGCATAGTTGAGGTGGACATAGTGATCCATGGGCTGAAAATCTAGGGCCAAAGGTGTAGGTATGATACACTATTGTGTTGATGAAGAAGCCCGCACAACTGACAAGGTATAGGAACGTGTCCAACCTGTATGCTCAACTGTCATGAGCTGAAGGGATGTGTGCATGGCTAAACATCCATCGACATGGGATGTAGCATCTGTCATAGGCTCATGAGAATGATCTGACAATGTAAAGACCTAGAAGCCTGAAATAAAACTGAAAAATCATAAGATGTCCCTGAGGCATATGCGGTGCCAAATGCTGCTGAAGGGAATGATCTGAAATCATGGATCCAACCACTAATGTGCATCAAGTATGGACTATATACGCTAGCCATAAGTGCATGATGAAACACTGAGCCTCCCCAGGTATGGCTGAACCTAATGATGTTTGTTGCACTGGGGTAGGACTGCACTGGCATAGGTATCCTCGTGCTGAGAATTGATCTGCTGATCGAAAGAGGTGGTGATCACTGGATCCAAGGGTGCAATGTGGCTTGACTGATAGTGTTAGTAGAGTAAGTACAGTGTATTTGCTTGCTCCTCCTTAAGTCCCATATTTGCTTTGAGTGGTACTTTTATTGGATTCTCATCAGACTATGTCTTTGACATGCCATGTTTGAATTTCAAGAGTTGTGTATGACATTTTGTCTTGATTCTCTTCATAGAACTTCCATTAAATTCCATTAAGTTCATGAATTAGGATTTTATGAAGTTATATCTAACATGTCCCACATTTAATGGAAATTAATATCCTACATAACACAACAAAGTATCATCATATCCCTTCCCAAAATCATTGCTACCTGTCAACTCTCCTAGCATTTTCACTGCCTTGCATTTGAGTTAGCTATGATGAAGAATGTTGCCTGCCTTTACACCTTCTTAGAGTTACCGTCAGCATGATCTAATTTCATGGGCCCCAAAACTTGAGACTTGGAGATTCCCATATCACACTAGCGGTAGCTGTCTTGTCCACTCTCAATGCTAGTAAGAGCCAGTCCCCATTGACAAAATATGAACAGGGATAGAGGAGAAGAGTGGAGATGAGGAGAAAGGGCACAGCTAGAGAGAACACCACAAATGACTAATTGTACACTAGATTTAGTTGAAAAAATAGAATATATACAAACCCATTTAGGGTTAGGGTTAGGGGATCTAACCCTTTCCTTGATAGCACTCTATTGGGCTAGTGCTATGCACATATGATCATGTGATGATGCTATACACACATGATCACATGATGTTGAGCATGAACTCTCAACACCTTCCCGCAAGGTCAACATCATGAAGTAGGCCTTCCCTCAAGATGATGATTCTGGGGAATCAAAGAAGGACTACATTACATTCCATCATAGCTCTTTAATGGGAATGTCCTTCGTTTGCGTCAAACCAAAAGCTAGTCGATGTTTCTTGAATAGCTCTTTACCGAGTGGTTTGGTAAAGATGTCTACAACATTCTCTTTGCTACTACAATGCTGCAGTGTAATGTCACCAAGTAACACTGTTTCTCTGATGAAGTGCTCTCTGACATCAATGTGCTTTGTCTTGGAGTGATATACTGGACTCTTGGCCAATGCTTGAGTCGATTGATTATCATAGTATATTGTTGTTGGCTTTGACTCATCAAAGTAATCTGTTTTTGACAATAGTCTTTTGAGCCATATAGCCTCACATGCACCTGTAGTGAGTGCTCTATATTCTGCTTCAGTCGAAGACAAAGAAACAATTGGTTGTTTGTTTGACAACCATGATATAGCACCTTGACTAAGGAAAAATGCATATCCCTATGTCGATCTCCTGGTCTCATGATCTCTGGCATAGTCACTATCATAGTATCCCATGCAACCGTGGATGACTTCCTCTGTATTCTATCCCAAGCTATCTTGTACCTCTGATGTATCTCAAGACTCTTTTGGCTGCATTCCAATGAGACTGTTTTGGATTTGCCATAAACTGTGCTAGTGAGCTTACTGCATAACAAATATCTGGCCGTGTGATTGTCAAATATATAAGAGATCTGATGAGTTGCCTGTAGTATCTGTCATTAACTGTAGGCTTTTCTAAGTCTTTAATAAGTTTCAAACTCTATTCCATGGGAGTGGCTGCAATCTTGCAATCTGCCGTAAGAAACTTCTTCAGGATATTGTCAACATACTTGAGCTGACCCATGAATGTGCTATCTGAATCTCTCCAAAACTCAATTCCAAGACAATAGTGAGTGCCTAGCAAGACGTGTGCCAATAGAGCCCCGTGTTGAGGTGGCAAGAGTGGTCACATGCAGTCATTATGGAGCACTGTGTGCCTGTAGAGGTCCAGTGTGCCATGTGGCACAGATGATGAGCAAAGGTGATGTGGCATTGGTGATGTGGCATTGATGATGTGGCACTAGTGATGTGGTAGTGGTGACATGGCACTAATGATGTGGCATTGATAATGTGGCAATGATGACATGGCACTGGTGATGTGGTAGTTGACATGGCAATGATGATGTGGCTGATGAGCTGGTAGGGTGACGTGGCTTGCTGATGTGGCTGTGATGACATGGTGCTTTGAGCCTACATGGCAGATAAGGGGACATGTGGAAGGTAAACTGACATGGCAAGATAATGATGATGTGGCACATGAGCCACGTGTCAGTCAACTGACCTTAGGTGATAAAGTTGGTGTATTTTGCACCACGTGTCAAATCGTGTGCTGCCGGAATCTTTGGAAAATTTGTCAAAATCTGTGTAGATTTCGTTGGAGTCAAGCATCTCGTTGTTGAGATCGTGTTCGTCAGCTTCAAAAATTGCATGAGCGATGGCCTTCTTTGCAGGATTTGGGTTTCCCCACAGCAAAGGTCGATGCAACCATGATGAGGTCATGTGTAACCTCTTCGATGTGGTCGCAGTCGTCGCTTGACGATTTTAGCATGGATGTCTGCAAAACGGATTCGGAGAGTATTCCCTTTTGCCACGACTTCTAGTGGTCTGCTTGGTGAGCTAGAGTCGGTTGTCAGGCATTGGGCTGCGGCCGTGAAGCTGTTCAATAGAAGAAGGAATTTGGAGCCCGTGAGCTGCCTGCTGTTGGCGCTTGAGTCATTCGGAAGATGTAGCGTCATGGGCTGGCCTTAGAGGCTAAAGAGAGTCGTGGGCGTTGCTGGGAAGAGCAGCACTTTTGCAGAGGCTAAGGTATGTTGCAAGGCTAGTTGAAGAGGCTAGAGGCATCGAAGCAGTCGTTGTTGAGTCGCGGCCTGTGTGTGAGTGGGAGAGCCGCTTGGAAGGTAGGCTTGCTGTTTGGAGGAGGCCCATCGATGGAGGCAGCCCGTTAATGGATGCTTTGAAGAAGAGAGCCAGTGGGCTAAAGCTTGAGGTCAACGGTACGTACATCGGCCGTCCGAACTTGAATCTCTATAGAGGCCGTTGCTTGGCTGTATGGAGACAGTCAAGGGTCGTCTCGGCTGGCTATGACCTGCATGAGCCCTTGTTGGAGTAGTGGTCACTGGCTTCTGCTTGTTGCGAGCTATTGCTGAGCCACGAGCAGCCATGGAGACATGGAACAGAGTCTCTTTCTCTCAATGAGCACACAAGCAATTTCTCTCTATTTCTTTCTTTCTCACAAAACTCACTCTCTCTCTTGCTCTCAGAGTTGAGGGATCTCTTTCTCTCAACGGAAACACTCTCAATCTCTCTGAGAACTGAAGGATGGAAAATCTCTCGCCTTCTCAATCAGATCTTTCACAAACTCTCGAAAGAGATGAACGGAAATTCTCTTTCAAAATAGACGGAAATTCTTCCAATGGACATAAATTTTCTATCACTGTACGGAAGTGAATGGAACACTCAATCTCTCTCACACTCTCAAGGATTGCAATGCCTTAGCGGAAGGCAAGGGAGCTCTAATACCGTGACAAAATATGAAGAGGGGAGAGGAGAAGAGTAGAGATGAGGAGAAAGGGCACAGCTAGAGAGCACACCACAAATGACTAACTGTACACTAGATTTAGTTGAAAAAATAGAATATATACAAACCCATTTAGGGTTAGGGTTAGGGGATCTAACCCTTTCCTTTATAGCACTCTATTGGGTGAGTGCTATGCACATATGATCACGTGATGATGCTATGCACACATGATCACATGATGTTGAATGTGAACTCTCAACACCCATAGACCAGTAAAAGAAGTCTTTTTTGGAGGTTCAATTTTTTCTCTCCATCTTCTACAGGGCCCATGACGAAATAGGATATATTCACCACCCTACATTTAATGCAAGAATTGACAACTTTTTTTAGACCTGACTATGCAGTTTACATCCCAAAATTGGTGCTAAAAGGGAGATTCCCATATCACACTAGTGGTAGCTGTCTTGTCCACTCTCAACGCTAGTAAGAGTCGGTCCCCATAGACCGGTAAAAGAAGTCTTTTTGGAGGTTCAACTTTTTGCCTCCGGCTTCTCCAAGACCCATGACTGAATAGGATATATTCACCACCCCACATTTAATGCAAGAATTGACACAACTTTTTTTGGACATGACTATGCAGCTTACATCCCAAAATTGGTGCTAAAATTGCAGACTGGGCATCTCCATTTGTCGGGGAGTGTCCCTAGCGACCCCTTGGACTTGCTCTATTTGTCTAGTTGGGTCTCTCCACACAAATCGGAGTGGGGCCTATTAATAGACAACTAGACAAATAGAGCAAGTCCAAGGGGTCACTATTATAATAGGCCCCACTTCGATTTGTGTGGAGAGACCCAACTAGACAAATAGAGCAAGTCCAAGGGGTCGCTAGGGACACTCCCCGGTAAATGGAGATGCAAGTTGTGTCAATTCTTGCATTAAATGTAGGGTGGTGAATATATCCTATCCCATCATGGGGCTTGGAGAAGCCGGAGGCAAAAAGTTGAACCTCCTTCAAAAAGACTTCTTTTACCGGTCTATGGGGACCGGCTTTTACTAGCATTGAGAATGGATAAGACAGCTACCACTGGTGTGATATGGGAATCTCCGATTGATGCATACAGTTTTACTAGATGGGGAAAATAGGCCCCACTCCGATTTTCATGGAGAGACCCAACTAGACAAATAGAGCAAGTCCAAGGGGTCACTAGGGACACTCCCCACTGTATGAGCTTTCCTTTTTCAAACCTTGTATGAGCCAACCATGCAATGGATGTTTCGCGGATGTGCGAGTGATCCCATGTCTAATTTGGGGGGATTGGACAAACGTAGACACAAACACGAAGACAAAAAACAAAAAACAAAAAACAAGAGTGGGTAAGAAGCAGATAGACAATTAATTACTTAAGACAATTATGAAATTCAAACTCAAGAAATTATGAAAAGGCAATTAATCACTTCTGAAAATTATGAAATGACATCAATGCATAAAGGATAAATATGAAAGGACAATAATTTCTTTAAGACAATTATGAAAACCCATTATTGAAAATGACAAATAGTTATGAAAGACAAGTGGAATTCAAGAAGATTTTCATATATAAAAAATATTGCCAAAAGTATGTCTCCAACAAAAAATATGAACGTGTACATGGCACCTTCGATAGAGGAGTTACAGATCTTATGGAGAGGAGTGCGGATCTTTGATATTTCCAGAGCTCCTAAACATACCAATGACATTTTGGTCAGGGGAATCTTGATGTGGACCATTCATGACTACCCAGGATATGGAGAGTACGCAGGTACATGGTTGTGTCTTTACATGTATAACATAGGATTATGCTTTTATGACTCTCTTTTGCACGTATGTCTTATACTAACAGTCATGCATGCGTGCAGGACTTGTTAAAAGTGGGTACCATGCTCGTCCTATTTGTGGACCGGGTTTGAAACCACTTGAATGATACTCCAAACATATGAGGAAAAATGTTTATGAAGGTCATGCTCGATACCTTCCACTGGACCATCTCGTGCGTAGCTTGATCCACCACCATCATATTAGAAGGCAAGTCACTGGATTCAGGCTTAGAGGGAGAATGGAGAGGAACCTCCTTGTGGTATGAAGAGGCTATCCATCTTTCATGAGCTTCCTTATTGGGGTCAGTTACAAATCAATCATCTCTTGGATCCCATGCATATCTTCAAGAATGTGGGGGCGACTATTTGGGCACACTTGGTTGGTTCCAAAGACTTGAGAGGAGTGTGAGAAGACTTGCACACTATGAATAGGATGTCTCGTTTATGGCCCCAACTGCATGCTTCAAGAAAAGTTATCCTCTCGAAAGCAACATGGATCCTCTCCAAGAGAGAGGAGGTAGCGGTTAAGGCGGACATTGCCTCTTTTCAAACACCCATAGGGTACATGCATTGCTTGAAAGAAGCATTTTCAAAGGACAATAAGCTTAGTGGGCTCAAGTCCCATGATTGGCACAAGGTCTTACAGGTATTCTAAGTTGTAGGATTAGTGTATTGATAATCGTGATGCGTTAGTATATTTATGATTACGTTATATTATTGACATGAATTCATTATTGCTTTGATAGTTCATCCTCCCAATTATAATGAAAGGGTGCTTACAAGAAGATGTTAGAAATTCTATATTCAATATCAGTGGTATTGTGAGATATGCTTACTATCAAATTGCATTGATTGCATTTTCTTCAATTTAAGCTGAATAATCTGTAGACTGATTATGAATATATCTTACATGGGTATGTGAAATAGGTGGATATCTAAAAAAGAGATGTAATGTACAGGCGATCGCAACCATATCCACAGGATCTCTCCCTTCTCCCACTCACATGTCACTTGATTGGCTATAACTGGCTCTACGTAAAGCCAAACGTGATGGAGAGACCATAAACGAGTGCGAGTGAGTGTTATCATCTGGATATATGATGCATGTAAGTTTCTTACCTCTTAACGTAATTAAGTAATTATTTGTGGCAATATATGCTATAAAATAGATGCATCCTCATTGTTTTAATGATGCTCTTTTATAGTACAAAAAGTATAGTGCATTATGGTCATATGGACAACATTTTCGCATGGAACACATTGATTCCAAGAGAGTCACGTATGATTGTGGAGTCATGGCTAACTTCACACAAGATAGCCGAGCAAGTGCTTCGGATATGAATCTTCTCTCCTTGCAGTTGGATTATTGTGGGACCATATGCGAAATCTATGAAATTGATTTCATGCAATTTAGTATTTTCATTCTTGATGTAAAATGGTTTAGAACTATTTACAACAGTCCCCATGCAACAATGAGAAAAGACAGTAGCGGTTTTTTTGCAATAGACTCCACCAAACTTTGGACCGATGAAAGTGATACTTTTGTTCTTCTTGAGCATTGTGAGTAGGTGCATACTAATAATTTAATTAATCAAAGATTTAGTTTTAAAGATCCATTGATACATGTACTTAAGCATAATTTCATATATATAATTGATAGCATTTGGCACCCATCTTCAATATAGGTGGTTTTTCATCCAAATCATTCTGATCCAAGATGGTGGTATGTGATCCAAGTTGTACCATGAAGTAAGCAAATTTTTAAAGATAGAGATGTGGATATGGAGATGCCACTACCAATTTTGGATCCAATTGATCCAAATGAATCTAGCGAAGAAGATGATCACAATATGAGCCAAGAGGAAGATGCGCATAATGACATCATACGAGAGGAAGATGGAGATCATGATATTGAGGAAGAAGATGATGATCATCAAGAATCGCCACACTTTATTAAAGAAGATAATCAAGTCTTAGGTGAACGTGTGATGCCAGAGTACGATGATGATACGATGATGATATAGGAGATCAACTCGGTATAGAGTTGGAGATAGAATTGTTTGGCATGCTAGACTTGTTTGGCTTAGGATGAGTTGTTGATGTAAATGCTCTTCATTGATTTTTTTCATCTCAAACTTGGACATGAATATATCAGCTTCAAACTTGATGTACATGCTCTTGTACTTTTATTCTTTCAAAGGATCAAACATGTATGAAAAGGAAAAAAAAAATATCCTTGGGAGAAACTATCTTTAAAGGTTGGTATGGGAAAAAACACTCTCTGTAAAACGTCACTATAGGAAACTGTCTCAGTGTCGCTATATAACAACCATCTACAAGTCTAGTAAGTGTTGCTATATAACGACTCTATATAAACATCGCTATATAGTGACACTTGCCTAGAGTCTCTATATAGCAACACTTTCCTAGAGTCACTTTGCTTACCGATGATTAGCGCTCCACACACTAAACATTGGTGCTTAAGTGTCAGAATAGGGCCCGTGTGTAGTAGTGATGTATATGACCACTTACGCTAGGCTAGGCAACTAACAAGGTGGGTGTTGGATGGAATATTTAATGGGGACTCTACATGTGCCATTGCTCCTTCCCTCTCATTTGACAAGGTGTCATTTAAGGGGGTGCCAGTATCGCAATTGTCTGATCATAGCAAAATCTAGCAATACGAATTATCGTAGGAAACAAAGGAAAAGAGAGTGGGAGGTTGGCAAGTCCTCCAACATGCTATATAAATTCCTTGAGGGAAGAGAAACAATTTGATGCACCCAGGAAAAGCCCTCTCATATCCCCTTCTATGCTCTTAAATCCCCCTTCCACCCCTATGATAAATCTTGTGCTGTAACTCCAACGCCCCTTTTGCTTAATGCTACCCAAGTCATGGGATCCATTGTTTGCCTTGGCTGTCCGTTCTGTAACACTCTATCTATAACTAAGAGAGTTGTAGGATGGGCACCTAAGGGAAATGATCCTAAAGAGGGGCTTCTAGAAATGGTGGTGCTATGTTCGGAGATCACCATGCAGAGGTGGAGAATCAGCTCCTTGCAGAGCACACAAGGCACATCTTCTTCTGGTTATCCTATAGACTTGTCATCGGGCTATCATTCCGAAAGGGAATGGTTCCATTTTTCTCTCAGCAAAAAGTGACAGAGGTCCCTCCATCATGGTTTTTTTGAGTTAACAAATGTTAAAAGTGCTAAAAGAAGTGCCACAAAGATGTAATGAGTGCTAACAAGTTTTAGGGATGTTATCTCTTTTGTTCAACTTTTTCTTTGGAAGTAATCTCTTTTGTTTCAACTTTAATATAATAACATCATGGCAAAAACTATTGTTACTGTTACTTTGGGGTAGTGAAACTAGTTCTAAAGAAGTAGAATTTGCCCTCATTTACAATTTATTGTGAAAACTTTTGTTATTGTTGTTGCTTTGGTAGTGAAAATTTATTGCAACTAGTGTGATCGTTGCACAAGAAATTGTTGCACAAGAAAATACATTTTCCTTGGTTTAGGATTGACTACAAGTAAAATAGCTCCAAGAACCAACACGTTCAATGCAAGGAAATGCCAATTATAAAATTGTTATTACTACTACTTAGGTAGTGAAAATGGTCCTAAAGTAGCTATAAAGAAGCACAAATGGCATACTTTTTCCCCTGTTTAGGATTAACTAGAGCCAGTGCCTCGTTGCACAAGGACTACTAAAATAGAACTAAGATAGCTCCAAAATAGGATCTACATTTTCCTTGGTTTAGAACTAAAATAGCTCCAAGGACCAGCATGGTGGTGTAAGGAAACACATATAGAGAAATACAATCAAGTAATAAAAAATGCAAGTATCGATATGGCCCTTGAGGGATCTCCTTTAGGGGCAAGGGCCATATCAACATATATGCATATGGTATGTCGATATGGTCCTTGCCCCTAAAGGGGACCCCTCAAGGGCCATATTGACTTGAACCAATGAAGTTTTCCACAACCAATGAAGTTTCCCATAATCAATAGAATTTTTGAGGATCAATAAAAATTTCAATATTAGCATAATTCCCATACTTAATAGAATTTCCCATAATCAATTATTTTTTTTCCAAATTTAATGAGATCCAAGCAATTTCAAAACTCCCAAAATGTGAGATTTTCCCCAATTTATCTTATTTCTTGATGAAGGCAAAAACTTGCAAGATAAATTCACCATGGAATATGCATCCCTTGTGAAGCTAAAGCATCATTACTTCTAGATATATTTTTGAGTTCTGTATAGGCGAATCAGTTATAATTGAATGATTATGAGGCCATGATCTATGTATGGTGTTTTGTTAACCTTGGGTCCCCAAACCTAAGGGTTGAAAGTGGAGCTCGTAGAAATGATGGGAGAAAAGAATGAAGTCCATACCAATGTTTGCATGTTGTGAACAAGTTATACTATGGTCCTTGTAGTATATTGAGACTAAATAGCTACTCAAATTGGATACTAGAAAAGAACCATTTTCTGAATTTTATTTATCCCTTTTTAATGAGGGTGCACCTTGTTTGAAGCAAAGTGATGGAAAATCCATTTAAAAAAAAAGCTGCAAAAGGAGTAAAAATCTTGGTCGAATGTGGGTGCATTTTGATCACATACAATGTGTTAAAGGGTGGGCCACTATGGCTGCTCATGTATATGACCCCTATATACGTGAGCTATTGACCATTGCTACATGTGAGTTCAAAGTACAGAACACAGATGCACAGGTGCAATTTTGGCACATGTTAAATGAGCAAATGTTGCAAAATGGATTTGAGAAACCAGACTTTCGAGGGTTTATGGCAGATAGTGCTGGTTCAAATTGGTTGGCTGTAAGGACTGTGTACAATGGAGGGCCGAAAAATAGAATGGAGGGAAAAGAGAGAACTTGTATTTTCCATTGGGAAATGAGTATGGTTGATCACACAAGACGCTGCATTACCTCCCAGTTTCAAGAGGAACACAAATCATTATGCCGAAGTTGGAGAAACGCAACCACAGATGCCGCAGCAGATGAATGGAAAAATAGGATTAGAAAGTTTTGGTCTCCTAGCCATGTGAAGGAAGGTGAATTGACTGTCCTCCAAGTCTGGATGGCCTTTTGGGACATTCGTGTTAGTCAATGGGGAGGCATGTTCTTAACGCAACATGAAAATGTTGGCTTTGTACCTATAGTAAATCTATCTGAGAACAAGCACTCTAGCATTAGAGCGGGTCATGGGTTGCAAAAATATGTGTCTCTATACGAAGCTTCGGTTTCAGATTTTGCAATGAGTGCTTTACAAAGTGCCCATTATCATGCATACATGTTAGGAAAGCACTCTGGGACTGGACCAGATTTGGAGGTGTTGCGAAGACGAGTTTCTGAGGGTAATTCAAGTAGAGCACAACAAAATAAGCTTGTGGATTTGACAGAGGTTGTGCTAGAAGAGGTTGGATTGAACTCTCCAGAGTTGAAGAGACCCATGATTGAACCCTTTGACAACAAGAAGAAAGAGGGGTTCAGGATTACCTATTGAGGAGCATGAACTAGACAGTCATCGTCCAGAGTACATCACAGTGACAACAAATAGAGTGCTTGGTAAAAGAGGAAAGCCAAATATAGCAAGCCATTTAGGTCAACCAATTTGTAAAGAGACAGATGTGCATGTTGCCAATTGGGCAATACGGAGAACTGATCCACACAATGTTGTCACATGCTTTGGGTACATGAAAGATATGCGAAGGAGGTGTGGGGTGTTGATTAATGCACAGGGTAGAGAGGCTGATCATGGAGTGCCTGCACCATGCTTCAAAGGTAGAAGACAACATCCAAATGGAATCACAGAGCAATTTATTTGGTTTTGCAATACAACGGTGACCCATACTTGGAACGTGGATCGATCTATTCAAGGTGTGCCAGGGGATTCACCTGGTGTGTGGAAGATTGCTGAAGGAACCTCTCTAAGTATTGAAGAGATAGCTGAATTGATAAAAGCAGGCTTTGTCCTTGAGGATGTTGGGCAAGGTGATCCAGTGCAACAAGGCAACACAGTAAGCCATGCACGTCCATGTCATCGTGATGGAAAGATTGTGAGATGGAGATCTAAATTGAGTAAGGAATTCAAAGAAAGGATTGCGAAGGCAATGATAGAAAGTGGCGAGGTTTTGAAAGAGGATATCATTGTTCCAAATGTGTCTCATGTGTTTCACGTGCGGACTCCAGGCTCAATAGCTAAGAAGGTTAGTTATGCTATGACAATTGCGGAGTTTCCACGTTGCACTTGTTTGGACTTCGCACAACGTGATGCAAAAAAGAATGCATACATGCCTTGCAAACACATATACTTCATATTCATTTCGGTGCTCGGTCTCGTTGCAGAAGTCCATCAATTCATGCATCAGGCTGCACTTACAAAGGTGGAGTTGTTTCATGCCTTAGTCGGTGGTAGAAACCTTGCACGCATGGAGTAGGTGCACAAGAAGGTGGCAAAATCCTAACATGTGTAGAGTGTATGGAGAATGGTGGCAATGTATGGGAGATGAAAAGAGATCCCTGTCTCAATTTTGGTAATGTTTTGCACATACAATAACAAGGATTTGTGGGTTTGGTATATCAATACCTTTAGTCTTTACAAATGTTTGAAAGTAAGTAGAGCCAAACAAGTGTGGAGTAGATGAAAGAGACATCTCTATATTTCTTTAGTATCTATTGCATAAACATGTCATGGACACTTTTTGTAAGTGCAAGGTCGATGGGTTGTGATTTTCATATACATGGAAATAATGAAGATCTTTTGGTTTGGACTAGCTTCAGTACCTTTGGTATTTCACTCTACTGTGCATGAACTTTTTTTCCATTAAAATACTGGATGCATTATGAAATATGCTCCACTACATAAAGCAAGTACGTGAAAGTGGGCTGATGGGATTTGATTGGTTGAGAACTAATTTGGCATCACTGCCTGCCTGGCTTAATTCTTTGCATGGCTTCCTTGCTGTTACTAAATGCTTTCTCTAATGGCTTACCCCATTTCCATAAATTTAAGGTGCCATGATTAAGGAGACTGTGAAACTCTTCTATCCTCAGATTATTCATGAAAAATGTGTGTGGCTTTGAAGTACAATACAGTGTCATGCAAAAGCCAAAATAAAAGTTTATTTCTATGCTCATATGATGTTAGGATAGACGGATAGAAGGTTGGGAAAATAATCCAAAAATTGAAGCTTCTTATGCTCCTTTTATTTGTTGTAAATAAGAAATAGATACATATATAGATAGATTTTGATCATCCATGTGAAAGGTAATACATATATAGACAGATTTCGTTCATCCATGTGAGAGGTAATGGATCTTTAGAGGTGCCTATAATGAGAAATAGGATGCTTAGAGCCAACAGAAAGGAGTAGTAACTTTTCCTACACCACATGTTTTCAGTTGTATTTGATGTTGGTGACAATATTCTTTCCCCAATACAATAAATGAATGATTTGGATGGTCTGCTCACTTTTTTATGCTCGGGGTAATAGCTCTGCTCGGTTTTTCTTGCTCGCTTTTTGGTAACCCTCCACTCACTCGGAGGTAGTCGATAAAGCGAGCGACAAAAACCGAGCGAGGTAAGAAAAGCGAGCAGCGAAAACCAAGAGAGTACACTTTACATAGTTAAAGTCGTGATTCCAACATGCAATTGAAAACATGATGTTGCATTTCTATCCTATCAAGTAACACATTTAACATGGTCCATCTAAGAAATACATGGGAAAATAATAGTCTCATCATCACCAGCCCCATGTAGCTATATTGTACCCCAAGTGTTTCTTTATGACTTTGTTCCATGGAGGGATCCCAACATTCCCCTCCATCTTAAAACTATTTAGGAAGACAAACAATCCACCCAAAAAATTTGCAAGAATGATCTTATTGGACCTCTATGAAACAAAGGTTTAAAGTTGAAATAGGCTATATCCATTTCATTCTACCAGGCATCATTTTTACATTCATAGTGGCCATATTAGTGGCCATATAGTATTTACAACAATAGCCATTTACAACAACAGCATTATAGAACATTATTTGGATGTTGACTTCTGTCCTTTAAGCATGGTGATGGAACTCCATGAAACAAATTAAAGATAAGAGAAAACCTAGAAAGATTGATCACGAACTATGCTATCCGCATGATCTCAAAGCCTGTAGGTGGTTCGAGGATTCAGAACCCAATGCAAGAATCAGGCGCATCTCATGATACTAATTGATACCACTCTAATTGAATTGATCTAACGGTTTACATTCATCACGTTAAATCCAAGGTCCCACATTCTCTAAATGATCCTATCCAATTAGCGTGCTTAGTATATTATAGATATGACAATTGACTTAGGATCTGACAACTAGAAACAAAAAAAGCCAACAAACATGATCATAGAAGCACTAGAATATCTTATGGAACATGATAATCCATCACCAATAGTCTTTCTTAGTTTCCTTTCAACGATTGAAGACCAAGTTGAAGCAATAAATTGACTTATAATTCAACAACAAACTGAAGCTCAGGTCGAACTTGTTGAGCATTCATCATCAACAAAGACGCAACGAACTTGTTTCATCCCTTTGATCCTTTGAACAGTCTTATCTCTTTTCACCATTTCCCTTGCCATTGCTTCTGCATAGCATGGTAGTTCACTACACACACAATATACAGTGTAAATATATGACTATTTGACTATTTGACTATTGAACATTATTGAAGTATTTTTGTGACATATCACATTTAAGAATGCAAGCAATGAACTCTACACCCAAGCACACCATGCTTCATTCCTATCTTCAAAACAACATGTATGACAAGACGTACTCATCCTAAAGCATTGCATTTGACTTTCCAAAAGAAATTACTTATCATTTGCACTTCATAGTTTGACCAATATCACATAAGATCACATGAAGTGAGTCTTTAATTAAGTGTGGCATAAGAGAATAGTTAGATGAGTGCTAGAATTTATGTGTCTTCCTCCAACCAAAAGTATTAAAAACACCAATCACCATAGTTTGTCATTACCCCTGACCATGTTAATCACACAACTCTAAAATGTCACTAAATATCACCAAAACAAGCACAAAAGAAGTCAAGCTAAAAGTAGCTCACTATGAGTCATAAGGGTTTTTGAGAGGCTCAATAGCATTCTCATCACCCTCAATGTCTTGATCAAGAAGTTCCAATCGAGCTCTCTTTGCATTGGCGGTCTGCACAAGTGGCTCCACAACACTACTCACAATGAAAACATCATTATCAAAAGAGAAGCATGCACGCCGATTTGCCAAGCATGCTCTCATGAGAGGTGCCACACCACATCCCATCTCCATGCACAAACCACCAGGAGGACACAAAAGGATCAACAAACACTCAATGAAACTAGCAGATTTCTCTAATGCTCCTCAAGCTGTCTTTTGTATGTCAGGGAGATAATGAGTCCAGTGGTCACTCATTTGGCAAACATTCAACTTGTCAAAAAGAGGTTTACTCTCCACATAAAATGTTGGTGGTTTATGGCCCACACGCCTTACAAACACAAGCATGAAGGATCGCATCTGCAAGATGAAGGAACATATGTCATTGACATTTTATCTCTTACACCATACAACAATGATAAGAAGAAACTTCATGAACCCAACTCACCAACATATCTTCTCCTTCATGTACATTTATGTGACCATATGGAAGCTTTTCTAGCACAAATACACGACGGTCCACCTCCAATCCTTGTGCATGAACATATCGTTCCATCCATGTAATACATGGTCCTTCATATACAGATCATACAAAATATCCATATTGTCAAAGAGCATCCATTCTCGAAGTCTTAAATGGAAGTAAAGCAAAAGAAGGAAGTAAATGGATGTAAATAGAAGCTTACCTGCCAATGGACAGATGAGTACCAACCACCCATCATCATCCAATGTCGCTGCAGCTACAGCTATGCCATACTTCAAGTGATCCTCTGTGAGTTTGTTCCATGAGGGGAGGCCAACATCTCCACAAATCTCAAAACCAGTCGGAAAGTCAAGCATTATAAAGTTTGCAGCCCACTTCACCTTCTTGCCAAATCTCCTATAGTCTGTTTCTTTTTGAGCCACTGCTAAGAAAAATTCATGAGCTTGCGTGTAAACACTATTCTTCTTCCCATCAACAAAGTCCAAGCCCATGGCAATATAATCTCCAATGGAACAATTGCAAAGCAATGTGTCTCCTCGATACACAGTGGGATCCATAGGTGATGGACGATGAAAGATATAAGTGATCATCTCTTTCACAACCATTCTACTTCCTGTAATATACAATATCACAAATATAACAATACAACCTTTTCTTGCAGTAATGAAAATGATATAACAATGAGTTATTGTATATAGAGCAATTGTTTCATGAAAGGAGAAATGATTATACCTTGGTCTTGGCCAATGCTTTCCTGACGTTCTTTATCAACACGAGCTGTAATCTCTACAACAACTGTGCAAGTAAATCAAATCGGTCAATCTGCAACCAAAAATACTTTCCACAACAATCCTGTAATTTATCAAAATGATTTAATAAACACCTTCTTCATCCTGGGGTGGAACATCCTTCGGTGGTGACACAGAAGTTGTAGCCTTTTGACTCCCCTTGTCTGTCTTGCTTGTGGCCTTATCTTCACTTTTCTTGCTTGTAGAATATTGTGTGAAGAGATCTCTCTCTCTTGTTAAAACTTGACCATCGGTGAAGTCAATCCACCAAGGGCAGTGTGCAAGTTCCCATTGAGACAATGCATGCATGGTTCCTGGGTACATGCAACTTGCTGGGTTCCCAATCTCCAACCACCCTTTGCACTGTCTAGGCAAATCATTCAATTTTCCTTCTTGCACCAAGTGGGAGAGATACCTTAAAGACATACAGTTTAATGTTGTGTCAAAGCTCTTAGAAAGATACTGCAAGGTAACCCTAAACCACCCTTTGCACTGCCTAGGGAGATCTTTCAATTTTCCTTCTTGCACCAAGTGGGAGAGATACCATAAAGATTGTATGACATACAATTTAATGTTGTGTCAAAGTGCTCACAAAGATAATGCAACATAACAAAATAACTCAAAACTATACCTAAAAACCACATGCTGCGCTGCTTGATCAAGCTCTGTTGCCTTCCTCTGTGCTCCTCCATCTCCTCTTCTCCCACTCTTGAGCTCAGCCTTGCCATCCCTGGATCTCAAGGAAGCAAACATATGCTTTCGTCCCTCCAACTTAATGTCCTCTATATATTGTTGCAGTGTATAATCTTCCGTCAAATCAAGTGGCTGGGTCATTGCACAAAGTGCACATAAATCCTCCAAAGCCATTGATGATTGGATCTCCACTTTCTCAAGGAATGTCTCCTTTGTTAACCACCTACTTGGAAAGAAATCAAACTAGCACATCAAAGAAAGAAATCCAACTAAGCACATACCATCCTGGGAAAATATAGGATAGGCATGAAACACTTACCCTCTATACTCATTATCTCCTGCAGGCATAAAATACATCTCCCTCATCCTCTTGTTGGCATCGAGAAGTGATAGCAACATGAGTCTCTTCTCATTTCTCAACTCCGCATTAGCAAGATACTTTAGCTTGGATAAGGTAACAATAGAATCATGACTTTCAAAGCGCAATGAAAAAACCTTTTTCTTCCACACATCACCAAGTTTAGGATCAAGGATGTTGAGCACCTAGGATGATTCAGCATAAGCAAAAAGATAAGATACTTCACATTAAAAGCCATCAATAGCATTCAAGAAAAAGATGATCACATACCATTCCCATTTTATCCGAGTACTTTTTGTGAATTCTTGTACGCTCTTTGCGCTCAGCCTCTGCCCTCCTCTCTTCAGAAACTGTCTTTCCCACATGTTCTATTGCTTGCATAAGGTCTCCAGTGTATTCAACCTACGAAATCAAGACCCTCGAGAAATAGTGAATGGATACAATTAAAAATGCTAATCTTGCTAAATGAAAAGAATGAATATTATGAGAAATGTGAATACAATAAAAATGAGCACACCTGAAACACCAAACGTGCAAGATATCCTCTTGTCAAAGGGTACCATTGTTTTTTCCCTTTTGAATCCCTTGTCCTTGCTTTTTCAATGACTACACATTGTTCACTAGTCAAAGTACTAAGAAACAAGGTGGCATCACACTCACATATATTGTTTGTGTTAACAAGAGTGTCTCGTACACTAGGTTTAATGATAGCATGCTCATTCAATCTGCACATATAGACAAGGTTCAAATAGCATTCAAGTTAGTAGTTTTCATATCAAATCGTGCACAGCATCAAATAAAATATTTTAATCTACTTACGAATTCATTCTTTGCAATCCAGCAAGCAATGCAATCTCTGAAGTACAGCGAGGGTCTATCACTGTGCACATCACCCTAATGTGTCTTGACTTAGTCTCCATGTAGGCCTCAGAAATCAATTGCATCCATGCAGTGGTACGATGATTGCCCTCCCATACATAAAACATCTTCTTACACATAAACTGCCACTCTTTTTTACTTGCAAGCTCCTTTTCAAATTCACCTTCAACTTCCCTCCACAATGGTGTCCATGTTTCTCTGACTTCATTTGTGACTTTTGTTTCCTCCCCATTTGAAGTGCAAAGAGAAACAATGAAAGCCCCTTTTTCAGGTAAGTAACCTTCATATTGAAAAGCACTTTTAAGTGTTGCCACATCAGACCTCAAACCACGTACACGAGCATATGGAATCATCCTACACAATGGTATTCGTGGACACTCATCAGAGCCAAGGAGTCTGCATCTGCCAATGACATCACCTCCTCTTGCCATCTCCACCTCCATTTCTGCAAGATCGACATCTATCTCTTCATCCTCTTGTGGAAGTGACCGCTCAATTTCTTCATCCATACCTTGAATTGTAGCACTATCCACTTCAAGAACCTCTCTTTCGTTCCCTACATTGTCATGGACAGATCCCTCACTCGGGGGGCACTCTCTTTTCCTTCTTTGTGCCCTTGCAGTAGTGGCAAGAGGAGGCTTTTTGAGATTCAAAACCCTCTTCTTGACCATGATTCCAAGACTGAAATCCACCAATAACAAAAAAGAAATCCATGATGAAAAAACAATCAATCCGTTATTTTTCAAGCATTTGCTATATCAAGGCAGGCCAAAATTCACCTTTTTGCTCAAGCCCCAACAAATGGCTCCAAGAGTAAGCACGAGCACAACACTAATATACCCTCCTAAATCTGCACGAGGAACAACCTTTTGCACAGCGTATTAATACGCTGAGCTAAAACCTGCAAATTGCCTTGTTTAATGACATCTGAAATCTTGCCTTCCTCAAGCGCAAATATGGAATTTTCATAGACAAATCGTTTCCTAAAACACATCATTCTTGCCAACAAATCACCTCAATGGAGAATTGATAATGGTAGAACATTGGAAAAAAGCAAGATTAAAAGGTTTTCAACCACGGATTAATACGCGTGCTCTACCAATGAAAAAAATACGTTTAGAGCTTGCTTGAAAGGCCTTCATTCCAAACTTGTTACAATGGTACTTGATTTTATCTCCACGGCTCTAGGTTAGTTGGAGACGAAGATTTGATCAAAAAGCTTTGTGATCTGTGAGGAAGTGGCAATTCAAAGAGTGATTTAATTAAAGAGGAAGCGATAATTCAAACTAAGAGGAAGTCATATCAGCTTGCTTTAATACGAGAGTTCGGCACCGCGTATTAATACGCGGTGCTCAAGCCATGAAAAGGCGAAGATATATAACTGTTCCATGGATAAAGAGCTTGTAGAGAAGGCACTTTGGCACTTTGGCACTTTGTAGATAAGAGCGTATTAATACACTTTGGCACCGCGTATTAATACGCGGTGCTCAAGCCATGAAAGGGAGCTGCCTTACGTCAGAAGAAGAAGCAAAAGAAGAAGAGATCGGCATCCTCTTCTTCATCATTTTCTAAAATCAAGAAGAGGCGACTGTGGCGCTCATGAAAGATCAAAACATTTGGCAGAGTACTCAGAGGTGTTGAGGGGGCGCCCGCGAGTTGCTTGCCTAGAAATGGGGACTCGGCAAATGCTAAGAAGGGCAGTAAGGAGCCGACAGTCAGTAAAGAAGACAAGCATCACCGCCATCGACAGCCTAAGAACTTCACTGCCTTCCCTACATACTAAACATAACGACACAATGGACGCACTCGCGAAGGCACTTTTCTTTTCCCAGACACTCAGGTATGCAACATGCAAGACAGAAATACTAAAACAAACGAACGACTTAGACATCACGAGGCTCTGGAAGTTGGGAGTGATTCGGACCGACCTGTTGCATTTTCGACGGAAGTTGGGAGTGATTCGGGGGTGAGGAAGAGAAACATTTGCTGGAGACCTTTAGAATTTTCGACAGAGATGACTACGGATTCATTTAGTGCAAAGCCCACAGTGAGTCCTTTCGCAAGCGTTGAGCACTGCAATGGCGCCATGGCACTGGCTGCCTCTTCGGTGTGAATTCTATTTCTCGTTTGCCAAGCAGAGACAGTCGAGTGCTTCGTTTTGATTTCGTCACGTAGGAAATTAAGTTCTCGAGTGCTTCGTTTTTATTTCGTTTTGATTCTAGCACAGGCCTGTGAACCGAGCCCTCATTTTCTGGGAGCTGATCAATGAATTGACAAGTTTCAACAACGCTAACAGACAAGTAAGAAACGGGCAGAAGAATCGGAAAGGAATGCAAACAGAGAAGCGTACCAGGTTTTTATGGTTCGATCGCGTTCCCCTTGAAGCGTGACAGAGAAGCTTAAAACATTTCACGTTCCCCTTGACATCGTGAAAGGGGTACGTCAAGATTGCAAAGCCATCGGAAGTTGGAAGTTGGGAGCGGCTCGTGAAGGACCTTATGGAGCTTTTGAGAGCTTTCAGTAGAGCCTTACGTTGCAATCGAGGTTTCGGTATAGCTTTCGTAGAGCTCGTGAAGCCTTCTGGAGCTTTCGGTAGAGCTTTCAGTAGAGCCTTACGTTGCATGCGAGCTTTCGGTAGAGCTTATGGTAGAGCTTTCGGTAGAGCTTACGGTAGAGCTTACGGTAGAGCTTACGTTGCCGTTTAAGTTGTTTACGGCAATGTTTAACAAACTTAACGTAGAGCTTACGGTAGAGCTTACGTTTCAATGGCTTGAGAGCTGTAGAGTTTCGATGGCTTGAGAGCTTATGTTTTGATGGCTTGAGAGCTGTAGAGTTTCGATGGCGAGAGAGCTGTAGAGTTTCGATGGCGAAGGTGCCGTTTAAGTTTCCGAGCGAGTTGATGTCCAAGCCCGAGTACTCCAAGCGATGTCGATGTCGAGGTGCAAGCTTGAGAGCACTCCAAGCGATGTCGATGTCGAGTACTCCAAGCGATGTCGATGTCGATGTCGAGGGAGAGCTTGAGAGCGAAGATGCTTGAGAGCTTGAGAGCTTGAGAGCGAAGATGCTTGAAGTGAAGATGTCGAGGGAGAGCTTGAGAGCGAAGATGTCGAGGGAGAGCTTGAGAGCTTGAGAGCGAAGATGCCTGAAGTGAAGATGGAACGTCAGTTTTCAGTATTGAACGTCAGTTTTCAGTATTGAATGTCAGTTTTCATTGAGTTAGGAGCGTCAGTTCTTCCAGTTAGGCAGATGGAAGCCGCGCTCGGTTAGTTCTTCCAGTTAGGCAGAACACTCGGTTAGGTAGAACACTCGGTTAGGTAGATCATAGTTTTGTTGATGGATAGTCAGAAGATCATAATAGAAGTTAACGTGAAGTTAATAGAGCTTCAATATCGACATCATCAGTTGGTGGCTCATTGCATGAGTTGTAGGAGTGGTGGGCTACCTCCAAAGTGATGGGCAGAGATTCATACAATTAATGTGATGTCGATATAGCGCATCATGTACAAGTTCACAGAATAAATTCGTATCCACCTTTGCAATATAATAATAATATCAATTTAAAATTATAAATTTAAGATTCATCCTTGTCACCTTTCTCCACTTCTCGTCACCTTCTACATTTCTCCACTTCTCGTCACCTTCTACATTTCTCCACTTCTCGTCACCTTCTACTGCAATTTTCAAAGCTCTCCATTTCTTGACACCTTCCCCAAGGCCTCCCCTTCTCGTCACCTTCTACTGGCTTTGCACTTATGTTCTTCTATCTAAGACAATAGAATGGCACCTCAAACTATTCTACTAAAATATTTGCACTCTCAAACACTTGCTATTAGATATGATACTGAGTTTTGTGAGGTTGCATTAACAGACATTAAGGACCATTTTGCCATTGGAGGTCAAGAGAGTCAAGTACATCAACAGATTGGAATTGAAGATGTTGCTATTTGTCAACCTTTGGTGGATTTGGAAGGGGGAGAGAAAGGGTTCAGATTGGATGGCCGAACCCATCAACATTTCATGGTGGTCGTAAGAAAAATAGTGTCAAATGAATCATCAACTTCTGTTGAAGAGGTGAGTGTACTTACAATTTTGCAAAGGCTTCCATTGTCTAGCTCTTTGCATGTCGCCTTTTCAAGTGCGCAATCGATGCATGTCGTGCAAGAACTTCCAGCCAGATATGATGGATATGTTTTGTTTGAGCTACCACCAATAAGTTCAGGCTCTCCTATGAAAGGAATGGATCAGAGGTGTGATGGGCATATTTGGACAGAGTATACGACAAGCACACAAGAGTTTTTTAGAGGTGTTGTAAGATTTAGCAGATGTGGAGGTTATTTGAGGTGTTATAATGTGGATTGTGCTTACAATGAGCGCACTGGTTTAGTAAATGAAACACAGTGGAAAGGCAAGCTAAAGAAGACACCCTCTGTAGGGCCACTCAACAAGGAGATAGGAACATTAGTTTGCAAGCATTGTGGTGAGTCACCAGAATGTGTAGAACCATGTGCTGCAATCATGTACTATTGTCTCCCGCATGACCGTGAAAGAGTTACCAGATGCGCAATTCATATGGGTATGCACAACCACCGTGTGGAACAAGGGATCTCAAGGCAAAAAAGACAACATGTAGAGGACATGGTTTTGATGCGTGCTAAGGTGTCTCCAAATGCATCCTGTAAGAACATTGAGATGACAGTTACAAGAGACATATTGATGGATATGTTGCTTGTTGATGAAGACACTAAGCATGAAGAATTAACTGAGACAAGGCTAAATGAAATGCTGGAAACAATAACCCCTTTGTGCCATCGGAGGCGCCTTCAAAGATCTATTGAGTGTGCAAGAAAGAATTCTTCCATTGGTGATGGAGGCTTGGATGCAATCCTTGCCTTGAAGAAGAGATGTACTTATCCTTTCCTGCAAAGTATATTGTTTCCTGGCCAACTACAAGATAAGAGTCAACCTTATATTTTTAAAATGTCCTCTATAGGCCCTGCCTCTGGAGTAGATCTTGTTTATAGAATGAGGCCTGGGGGAAATCTTGGTCAAATGTGGGTGCATTTTGATCACATACAACGTGTTAAAGGGTGGGCCACTATGGCTGCTCATGTATATGACCCCTATATACATGAGCTATTGACCATTGCTACATGTGAGTTCAAAGTACAGAACACAGATGCACAGGTGCAATTTTGGCACATGTTAAATGAGCAAATGTTGCAAAATGGATTTGAGAAACCAGACTTTCGAGGGTTTATGGCAGATAGTGCTGGTTCAAATTGGTTGGCTGTAAGGACTGTGTACAATGGAGGGCCGAAAAATAGAATGGAGGGAAAAGAGAGAACTTGTATTTTCCATTGGGAAATGAGTATGGTTGATCACACAAGACGCTGCATTACCTCCCAGTTTCAAGAGGAACACAAATCATTATGTTGAAGTTGGAGAAACGCAACCACAGATGCCGCAGCAGATGAATGGAAAAATAGGATTAGAAAGTTTTGGTCTCCTAGCCATGTGAAGGAAGGTGAATTGACTGTCCTCCAAGTCTGGATGGCCTTTTGGGACATTCGTGTTAGTCAATGGGGAGGCATGTTCTTAACGCAACATGAAAATGTTGGCTTTGTACCTACAATAAATCTATCTGAGAACAAGCACTCTAGCATTAGAGCGGGTCATGGGTTGCAAAAATATGTGTCTCTATACGAAGCTTCGGTTTCAGATCTTGCAATGAGTGCTTTACAAAGTGCCCATTATCATGCATACATGTTAGGAAAGCACTCTGGGACTGGACCAGATTTGGAGGTGTTGCGAAGACGAGTTTCTGAGGGTAATTCAAGTAGAGCACAACAAAATAAGCTTGTGGATTTGACAGAGGTTGTGCTAGAAGAGGCTGGATTGAACTCTCCAGAGTTGAAGAGACCCATGACTGAACCCTTGACAACAAGAAGAAAGAGGGGTTCAGGATTACCTATTGAGGAGCATGAACTAGACAGTCATCGTCCAGAGTACATCACAGTGACAACAAATAGAGTGCTTGGTAAAAGAGGAAAGCCAAATATAGCAAGCCATTTAGGTCAACCAATTTGTAAAGAGACAGATGTGCATGTTGCCAATTGGGCAATACGGAGAACTGATCCACACAGTGTTGTCACATGCTTTGGGTACATGAAAGATATGCGAAGGAGGTGTGGGGTGTTGATTAATGCACAGGGTAGAGAGGCTGATCATGGAGTGCCTGCACCATGCTTCAAAGGTAGAAGACAACATCCAAATGGAATCACAGAGCAATTTATTTGGTTTTGCAATACAACGGTGACTCATACTTGGAACGTGGATCGATCTATTCAAGGTGTGCCAGGGGATTCACCTGGTGTGTGGAAGATTGCTGAAGGAACCTCTCTAAGTATTGAAGAGATAGCTGAATTGATAAAAGCAGGCTTTGTCCTTGAGGATGTTGGGCAAGGTGATCCAGTGCAACAAGGCAACACAGTAAGCCATGCACGTCCATGTCATCGTGATGGAAAGATTGTGAGATGGAGATCTAAATTGAGTAAGGAATTCAAAGAAAGGATTGCGAAGGCAATGATAGAAAGTGGCGAGGTTTTGAAAGAGGATATCATTGTTCCAAATGTGTCTCATGTGTTTCACGTGCGGACTCCAGGCTCAATAGCTAAGAAGGTTAGTTATGCTGTGACAATTGCGGAGTTTCCACGTTGCACTTGTTTGGACTTCGCACAACGTGATGCAAAAAAGAATGCATACATTCCTTGCAAACACATATACTTCATATTCATTTCGGTGCTCGGTCTCGTTGCAGAAGTCCATCAATTCATGCATCAGGCTGCACTTACAAAGGTGGAGTTGTTTCATGCCTTAGCCGGTGGTAGAAACCTTGCACGCATGGAGTAGGTGCACAAGAAGGTGGCAAAATCCTAACATGTGCAGAGTGTATGGAGAATGGTGGCAATGTATGGGAGATGAAAAGAGATCCCTGTCTCAATTTTGGTAATGTTTTGCACATACAATAACAAGGATTTGTGGGTTTGGTATATCAATACCTTTAGTCTTTACAAATGTTTGAAAGTAAGTAGAGCCAAACAAGTGTGGAGTAGATGAAAGAGACATCTCTATATTTCTTTAGTATCTATTGCATAAACATGTCATGGACACTTTTTGTAAGTGCAAGGTCGATGGGTTGTGATTTTCATATACATGGAAATAATGAAGATCTTTTGGTTTGGACTAGCTTCAGTACCTTTGGTATTTCACTCTACTGTGCATGAACTTTTTTTCCATTAAAATACTGGATGCATTATGAAATATGCTCCACTACATAAAGCAAGTACGTGAAAGTGGGCTGATGGGATTTGATTGGTTGAGAACTAATTTGGCATCACTGCCTGCTTGGCTTAATTCTTTGCATGGCTTCCTTGCTGTTACTAAATGCTTTCTCTAATGGCTTACCCCATTTCCATAAATTTAAGGTGCCATGATTAAGGAGACTGTGAAACTATTCTATCCTCAGATTATTCATGAAAAATGTGTGTGGCTTTGAAGTACAATACAGTGTCATGCAAAAGCCAAAATAAAAGTTTATTTCTATGCTCATATGATGTTAGGATAGACGGATAGAAGGTTGGGAAAATAATCCAAAAATTGAAGCTTCTTATGCTCCTTTTATTTGTTGTAAATAAGAAATAGATACATATATAGATAGATTTTGATCATCCATGTGAAAGGTAATACATATATAGACAGATTTCGTTCATCCATGTGAGAGGTAATGGATCTTTAGAGGTGCCTATAATGAGAAATAGGATGCTTAGAGCCAACAGAAAGGAGTAGTAACTTTTCCTACACCACACTTCTGGCCCTTTCATGTTTTCAGTTGTATTTGATGTTGGTGACAATATTCTTTCCCCAATACAATAAATGAATGATTTGGATGGTCTGCTCGCTTTTTTATGCTCGGTGTAATAGCTCTGCTCGGTTTTTCTTGCTCGCTTTTTGGTAACCCTCCACTCGGAGGGTCTACTACTTAAAAAACCTAGATGGCACATGCATTCAAGGGGCATTATTGAGAGTAAAAGATATATAAAGGGCTCTAGTAAAAGGAGTTCCCTGAATGTGCACTCAAACTGAAAAACCCTATGTGGCACATGCATTCAAGGGGCATTATTAAAACCCCTTATCTATCAAGCTTAAGGCTTTAAAACAATCCATTTTTCTATACAAACTTATGGAATTTTTCAATACCCCTTTTATTAGTATATATATGTAAAATATTGAAGAGTTTTGCTTTTAAAAGATGCCTTCCATTGAACTCAAGTACTACATTTACATAATTTCAAGTGATAAGTTACCTTGAGAATGTGCACTATATCGTTATGAGAAGAAGAAGAGAATAATAAATTTTTAACATCAGGCCACAAGGCAAGGTTGTCCACACTAACGAGAGGTAGCACTCTCATAAGAGAGAAAGAGAAAGATTGTCCACACTCATGACTATCACATGGAGAGCTCTCTGTGTTGTTTGTAATGGGGCCAAGAGCCCAATGCAACCAATAACTCACATTGGCACGTGGGATAACAACAAATTAACTTTAACTAGCAGTCAAATCTTCAAGAGGAGAGTATTTTGTTGTGGTGTAGGAAGAAAAGAAAAAAATATGGGGTGTGCTCTTGAATGCATGTGCATAAGTTTGTCATAACATTGGAGGCCCCTTAAACCATACCTAAGGTTCTCAATTAGGTGTCTCCTTGGGTTGAGGAGAAGATAACATAGTGTAATTTTGAATGATTACTTGGTTGCATGTATTGCAAAATAACATTTTGATGCTTTAGAATAAATTTTTATATCCTATACTCTTCAAGATGCATGCTTCACACACAACATAGCACTTGTAGTGCTTTAAGAGTCTCATTCCAAATATTTATTCCATAGTTTTTTGGTCTCTTGTTCAAAATCAAAATGTGTATTACAAGGTCTCCTGTTCGAAATTAGAATGTGTATTACAACTTGTGAAGACAAAGTTTTTCAAATTCTATTGAGAAATACATAAGTTGTTGGTTAAGAAATATACGTATATACTAAAATTTCCCTAAACCCCACCAAAAATGGCTATACCCAAGCAAACATTGACCCAAGAGGAAGTGGAATGAGATCCCCAGTTTCATTGCATTGAATAGATAGAAGCTCATAGCCTAAGGAGGCCATTGGGCAAAGGGTTGGGCCTCCCAAAGGCTAGTGGGTTCTATGTGTGATTCAGTTAGCATGGCAACATAACTTTCATCATAGTGTATGGGTGCGTGCCAAAGGCAGGTTGAGCAATGGACGATGGAAGAAGATGGACAGGACTATGGGGAAGAAGAACATGGTGGTGAATGATTGAGGAGGAGGAGAGAGAGTATGTTGTGGAGAAAGATGTGGGGATGACATGTGATCGACATAGGACTGTGGGAGAGCAAGATCAAGGGGGGTTCATGCAGGGAACTGGTTGGACTCACTGACCTTCAAGATGGAGGTGTTGCCAGGTGGTGAAAGGTGTGTGTAAAGAGGGGATTTTCCTTTATGATAGGTGGAATTAGATGGTTGGTGGGGATGGCTAGAGCATGTGGGTGAAGGGACATGGAAGCATGGACTGGGAGGACACGTGGTCAGATCAATTGCGGCTAGAGATGTTTGTATACCTACAAGATCAGAGGCGGTAGTGAAGGGTAAGAGAACATGTGGCACAACTGAATGGGCTTAGGGGACTCATGGCACAATCAGATGTAGGGATGGGCATGGGGTGACATTGATTTTCATCTTCCAAGAACAAAACATTTCTTGAAAATTGTATTTTGTGTGTAGAAGGATTGAATACCTTATAGCTTCGACCATTACGCACAGAGCAAAAAAGATACATGTGACACGGCGGGGGTCAAGTTTTGGACATTGATCATTGGGAACATGCATGAAAACCCTGTAGCCAAAGAAGTGGAGGTGTTGTGGATTTGTTTTGTGGCCATGCAATAATTTTACAGTGTGGTATACTCAATGGATGCAGTTGATGTGCGACTGAGAAAAAGTAGATGGCAGTGAAAGGTGCTTCGGCCCAAAGATACTGTGGGAGCCCCTCATGATGTAACATGCATCTAGTCATTTCCATATGAACCCCTTCATTTCCTCCAAAACTTCATTTTGTTCTAGAGAAAGGGGAATTCTGAACTCACGGTGTATTCTGGTAGTAGTACAGATATCATGAAATTGTTGATTGTTGTGCGATATTTGCCTCTATCATTAGATCATAATCTTTTGAGAGTTGGACATATTAGAGTTTCCATCAATGCCTTGTACTCCTTGAATTTTATTGAACACTTGATCCTTGTGGGCAAAAAAGTACAGATACAAATGAATATGGGACAATCATCTACTATGAATCACACATATTAGTCCCTAGAGCCGCCAAGCTTGGAGGGAAGCCACGGATGTCACTATGAACCAAATTGAGGACCCCGTTAGTGCAATTTCCACTGTGTCATGGGAATGGTTCCTTGTTTTTTTTTCCAAAAATACAATAGCACAAGGTTGGAGAACAAAGCCTTGTTGGTAATTAAATTCAAAGACAAGAGCATGCTTGGTAATGTAATCAAGTTTTGTTGGTTTAATGTGTCAAAAATGCTGATGCCAAAGCTCATCATGCCATGCTTTGGGAATTGTGGTGAGCGTACTGTCTATGCAAGGTGGGTAGGAAGTAGTGGCATTGAGCTTGTATGAGCCTCCAAGTTGATCTTCTATGCATAAAGGTTATGCATAAAGGGTACACTTGTGCATAAGCCTACATCGCAATCCCTAGAAGATGATCTATAGTCATCGGGAACACTGACCGATAATAAATTTTTTGCAATAGTTGGAAGAACATCATGGATGACCCACGTTCAGTGGTGGGAAAAGAAATGTGTACCAACCTAATGCCTACTATGGTGGTTGAGACATTGTTTTGGATGATGACATCTCCTCCCCCTTAGAAGAGTGTGGTAGGTTGAAAATGCACATTCATTGAAGCACATATGGTAGCTAGCTCCAAATTCTAGAAACCAGTGCTCTTCAAGTTCCTTTATCTTCTCTTGTAGTCCCTCAAGTACAAAAGAAAACTCCACTACTTTATGTTGACGTGATTTTCATGCATTTTCACATCCTTGACCCTTTGGGGACAATCCTTGGCATAATGGCCTAAATCATTGCAAAAGTAATAGATACATTCTTGTTTGCAACTAGGAATGGTTTTTTAACTTGAAAGTTGGTCTGCAAGTGCCAAGATATACCAATCACTCCATTGGTAGGACAGGTAGATGGCACACACAATGTGTGTTTCTTGGGTGTGGGAAGAAGTCCCCCTGAGCAGAGAATGATCTTCTTTCATCATGGTGAATTGGTGTTAGACTTCTTCTTGCAAGAGCTGAGTGTATACATTTTAGATATTGATGTCATATCTCTTTCTATTGATAACTACATGACGAGGAGGTCATATAAGGGGGGCTTTCTCCCCAAGATGGTGATGGCTAATTTTGTTGCTGATATGGGTGTGCTAGCAGTAGCAAGTTGGTGGGCAAGGTCCTTGACCTTTTCTATGTGAGGAGAAAGAGATTCCCCTTCCTTGAGGATCATGCCTTTGAGATGATACTATAGGGTGACCAGATTGCCCACATCATGCATTCTTCATAGGTCATACATAGCATTTCCCACATGTCATGGGAAGATAAACAAGCTTGCTTGATTTTCTCACACTTGAAATGGCGTGGGCTATGGAGCGAGTGTGGTTTGGATGACCAATGGTGTGGTTGGTGCACAATTACCACTCCCAATAGCAGTGGGTTGTTCTGTGACTACAAGCATGAAGGATACACTCCCAATGTCTCCCCAATGGTGTTGTTTCATCCCCACTAACGATATCCCAAAGATCCTTTTTTTCTAAGACAAGGTGACTCTTCCATTTCCATAGTGCATAGTTGTGTCCTTCAAGTCATTGAAGGATGGGGGAGCGAAGGAGATAAATTTGGTCAAAATGCCATGTTGGAGAAGGATGGAAAAATAGATACGTGAACTTGTAGTGGTCAGGAACGGAGAAGGTTTCGGGTGAGTGAGGTGTGGCTTCCACAAAGTGAATGGAGTGGGCCCATAACCATTTGAGGGACTAGATGCTAAAAGGACTCAACGAGTGCGAGAGACTGATTATAGCAAAGAAATGAAAAATATAAAAATGCCAAATGGCTGAGCGTTGTTGGCACTGCAAGTGTACATCTACACAGAGAGAATCTATGTTCATCAAGAACATAGTAATTACTCTCTCGTTGTAATAGCCAAGCCTACTAACTGAAGTACAAGCACTGGATTGTATTACTCCTCAATCATTTCAATGCCCAACTTCCTTGATCATTGACAAACCACCTTGGACAAAACAAATAATGCTAGACTTGTAATCTTTTCTCTTCAGTAGATGATCATGTTGATATGTGTGATATGTGTGGTCCCTTCATCCTAGTGGGAAGTTGTGACCATCCAAAGTGTATTGGGCTAGTTGACCTTGTCTACCTAGTAAGATTATCCAAGAGGATTCAATGTGTAGGCACACTAAGCCCTCATAAACTCCCATCACCCTCTTTGCACAAAGCAAAAAATCATGATTTATATAAAATCCACACTGATATTCTCTTCATCCAAACTCCATTTATCTCTCCTTAACACAAAGACTACTGAGAGTGCTCTCAATGGAAGAGGGTGAGAGAGAGGGACAACTAGAAGAGAGAACCACACAAGATTTTGTGGGTGCAAAACACCCCAATCTTCTGTCATTCATATATATATGTGTTTGAGTATTGTACATAATCGGGGTTAAGGCACAGTCGCCTTTAGCTCCCACAACCTCCCACTTAAAGGCCAACAATACTTGAAAAACCACTGACTAGGTAGACTCTTCTTCAGCATACCTGCAGAGTCATCATCTGTATGAATCTTTAAAAGCTGTATGCACTTGTCCTCAAGTACCTCCCTGATGAAATGGTACCTGACCTCAATGTGTTTTTTCTTTACATGAAATACTAGATTCTATGCTACTTGAATAGCACTCATGGAATCACTATGCAGTGTTGGTACACATGTATGAGTCCCCAAATCTCCCACTAGCCGATCAAGCCATATAGACTCCTTGCAACCCTCTATGGCTACAACATACTCGGCCTTTGTGGTAGACAAAACAATCCACTTCTATCCGTGAGACATCCATGACACTGCTCCACCTACAAAGATGAACATATAACCAAAAGTGGATCTCCTACTTTCCACATGCCCTGCATAGTCTGAATCTATGTACCCAAGTACATGCATCTCTCCTCTTCCAAATCAGATGCACATATACTTGGTACCCTTTATGTACCTCATGATGCACTTAACTTCCTCCCAATGCCTCTTTCCTAGATTAGCCATGTACCAGCTAACAACTCCCAGTGCAAATGCAATGTCTGGTCTAGTAGCTATCATAGCATAAATAAGACTCGCAACCACTCATGCATAAGGAACCTTGTCCATCATGGCCCTCTCCTCATCTGATTTGGGACTATTTGCTTGACTTAGTTTCACATATGGAAGCAATGGAGTACTTATTGCCTTCCCCCCCTCCATATTGAAATGTTGCAACACTTTTGTAACATACTCCTTCTGTGAAAGCCAAAGGAGTTTCCTACTCCGGTCACACGTGATGCACATACCAAGAATATGATCTGTAGGTCCCAAATCCTTCATGTCAAAGGCCTCATGCAACTTGGCCTTCAAAGTTCAATGCATCTAGCTCATAAGTGTTCTTGCTAGTCAATATCATATCATCCACATAAAGTGCCAAGAGCATTAGGCTATTATCCTTAGCTCTTTTAGTGTATAGACAATGATCAATCTCACTTCTTCTGAAACCCTGGGACAGAATGAAAGCATCAAACTTCTGATACCATTTCTTGACACTTGCTTAAGGCCATAGAGACTCTTTTTCAGCTTGCAAACCAAATGCTTTTTTCCCTTTTCTTCAAAGCCTTCCAGCTATGCCATGTAAATTTCCTCATGCAAATCCGTATGCAAGAAAGCTTTCTTGACATCCATCTACACATAAGCTCCATGTCCTCTACTACCACAAGTCCAAGTACACATCTAAGTGTGGTCATCTTTACTCTAAGAAAACAATATAATGTCTGTGCTCAACAGATAACAGGATCTCGTATGCAAGAGAGAAACACAGATAGTATGGAGAATCAAAAAATTTGATTACTGTAAAACTGATACAATAGATGGCACTGCCTCCTAGCCATGCACTCCTGTGCGAGAAGCTTTGATGGCATGCTGGAAACAGTAGAGAACGGAGGCTAAATGCTAAGGAATCAGGGTTGCTATAGCCAGTGATGAATATGGGCTTCATGGGCTTGCTCTTATATAGCCACCAGTCGTAGTCGGTTAGACCCAATTGGGTGACCGACCCAGTCCGCCCGGTCTTGAAATAGGCCACCGACCACTCGATAAAATCATGGCACAAAATAGAGCAACTGACCTATGGACATCATTCGGCCCACAGCCATCCGGAATCATTTGGGGCTCCAAATAGGCCCCGCAGCTCGAGAGTGGGCTGCTGCCCCGAGAAATGTTCCATATACCCTCAGTGCAGTCAGTCATGGGATGCCTTCCCGCACTTTCATGTAGCCTAGTTAGCAGTGTACCAACTCTATTTGAAGCCGTCCAGCCATCAAGCCACACATGGCCCCCATCTGGTATCCAAACCAGGACCTACCGGATAATCGAGCTACTCAAATGCCTTCTCCTCATATGGGGTGCTTACAAGTAGAGTTAGCTGATTCCTGTGTAGTTACACGAGAGTGGAGCATTGATATCTAACATTTACAATGAGAGAGAAGATCTCATCAAATTCCACACCCTTCTCTTGCTTGAACTCTTTAGCAACCAAAGAGGCCTTGTACTTAGGCACATTATCACTTGTGACCTTAATCTTGTAGACCCATTTACATTGCAACACTTTCTTTCCATGTGGCAAAGAAACCAAGTCCCAAGTCTTATTTTTCATGAGTGAATTCATCAAATATGATTGCATAGCATACTCCCACTTGCAATGATCCTTGTGCATCATAGCCTCCCTATAGCAAGAAGCAATCAGTAATAAGCATCACATAGTCTACCCCTGGACCAAATGGTCTAGACACTCTACATGATCTTCTCAAGGGTATTCCACCTTGCTGTCCCGCTTGCATATCAGCCACATTTGGATCATCATTTCCACCAATAGATGATCCATCATCTGCCCTAGATTGTGTACCTGTGGGAGTACCTAGTGGCACCATTTCTTGTACATTCAATGCATGGACAACTTGTTGTCTATCAACATATGCCGGGGGATTCACATCCTAGAAAGTGATTCTCCTCATTTCCACATCCCTCATGGGTGTCTTATGCATCTTTTTCTCATCTAAGACCACATCATGGCTTCGTATGATTTTCTTTGCTTCCAGATCCTAGAGACGATAGCCCATCTCTCCACTTTCACCATAACCCAGAAAGATGCATTTCCTAGACTTAGGATCTAGCTTCTAGCGAAGCTCTTTTGGCACATGTGCATATGCCTTACACCCAAATATATGAAAATGAGAGTAAGAGGGCTTCTTGCCACTCCATGCCTCTTCAGGAATACTAGCATCCAAACTTTTACCAAGTGATCTATTGATCACATGCACTGCAATCTTCATTTCCTCAGCCCAAAAACCACCAGAAAGACTTGGATTGGAAAGCGTACATTGAACCCTTTTTGAATGGTGTGGTTCATCTGTTTTGCAACTGGATTCTGCTCCCTCAGCCAATAAGATACCCACAACATCATCAAACTTCAGTACTCCACTAGGTGCAGAGTTACTGACAGCAGCTGTACAGAAGGTATCCCATGAGGATGGCAATGAACACAATAGAAATATTGCCTTAGTATCTGCATCAAAATTCATATTTTGAGCTTGAAGTTGGTTGAAAATAATATTGAATTCATTCAAGTGAGAAGCAATAGATACCCCTTCCTTCATCTACAGCTCAAACAACCTCTTCATGAGGTAAACTTTATTAGAGGTAGTTTCCTTCTCATAAGTGGCACATAATTTCTTCCACAAATCTTCCATAGTTTGCTCATTTAATACTGTGAAATAAACTGGTTCTTAAAGATGAAGTCTAACCGTAGACTTTGCTAATGCATCCAACTCATTCCAATCATCCTCAAAAATATCTATAGGCTTAGCTCCAATCCCTACCAAGGATTTAATCTTCTTCTTTTGAATAAGCACATCCCTTATCTGTTCTTTCCACAAAGAAAAGTTTGTCCCAACAAATTTCTTAATGCTGAAAAACTCCTTTTCAAACATCAAAGAAGATGGAATGATGCAAATGAAACAAAATCCAAAATACTAGTACCTACAAGAGAGAAATCACACCAAATACCAAGTGCACCGAAATGTGTATGCCAAAATGGAAGGTAATATCACCAAACCTCAAAGTTTGGAAGCATCAAAATGCATCCAACTCATGTGCATATATTATGGCCATATAAGCATATCTGGCCCAAAAGAAACTACCAATTGCAATGGGAAAATAGGGTACAAGATCTGATTAGCAAATCATGCCAAGGTAAAATTTTTGGGGATTTTGAATGATTTGGATGTGAGGATTTTTAGGGTTGATGTAAAGGTTGATTGTCATGTTATGCCAGTTGGGATGGGAGCCTTTCCTCTCATTTTGGGGAGGCCTTGGTTGAGATTAGTAAAGGCAGTACAAGACTGGGGGAAGGGCACACTCACTCTTTTGGATAAAAAAGGGTTAAGGAAAAAATCTAACATGGTGGACAGGAAGCTACTAGAGGAGGAGAAAGAAGAAAAAGAAGAAAGTGAGATCAGCTCGAGTGATAGTGAAGAAGGGACTAAAAGCGAAAGTGAGATCATGGACTCAAGTGGAGATGAAGTGGGCATGATATTGCCAGAGAGTGAGAATGAAGCTGAGGATGGTGTGGGACAAGTGGAGGGTAAAAAAATTCATGGATCGACTTCATACAGCTAGTGGAGGAAATGGAGGAAGAGCATAGGCAAGTTGTTAAGAAGTATGATGATTTTCCAATGGATGCCATGAAGGAAGACACTGTAGCATATAAAGAGAAATATTTTGATGCTGTTGGGAAGAAAGATACAAGTGGTTACCTCCTGGATGAGGATTACCAAAAAGCGAGCGACAAAAAGTGAGCCAGCCAAAAAAAGCGAGCGATAAAAAACAATAAAAGATTTATAAATCCCCCATTTCAGTAGCAAAAAATAATAACTTATTCAAAAGTCCATATATTTTCTCAATGCTAGAAGGTTAAATATGCATATAACTTTAAAGACATTACACTAATTTCACATTATCCATGAGATAGTTTGTATGTTTAATTTCAAAGTCCTTGTTTGTATCAAAGACAAACACTACTACAATCAAGTTCTCTCTTTCCACTAGAGTAATTGAGAGCATCAATGCAACCTTCCACATAAGTGGGGTGTTTCCAAGGACTCCTTGCATGGATTAGTCTAGATTCCATGCATATGTAAATGCTTAGCTTTTCTAACTCTGTTCACTCTTGGAACAAAACCCATGTTTGTTTGTTATTGCAAAAATATCCTTCCCTAATGATTTACTCTTACCTTTGACTAATCTTAACAATGCAACAAATTGACCACAAATTCATATTTTGGTGCATTAAAGTTTACTAGATGGTGCACAAAGACATGATAATCATCTAGAGTATGCCTTGCCATTTGATTTGATATGTAACATGACCCCATTTGGACTTGTAAATCAAAAGATACAGGGATGTGAAAATGTTGTCATTTTGGCCAAAACAGGGAATACGCTCCTTGTTTTGGCCCAAAAGAGGACATTTTCACATCCCTGTATTTTTGCAAGATGTAAACATTTGATTGTTTTGGCCCAAAAGATGAGATTTCAACATCCTTGCACCTTTTGATTGTCAAATATAAATGGCATAATGTTACATATCAAATCAAATGACAAGGCATGATTTAGATGAATATCATGCCTTTTTGCACCATCTAAAAAAATTGTGTGCATCAGAATATGAATTTTGTGAAATTTTGTCCAATTTCTTGCACCAAATTTAAAGCAAGTTTTCCCATAATAGGGAGTGAGAATACATTGTCTATTTTAGCAAAAAATAAATAAAATTTAACATCCTCTACCTTTTAATTACACTATGGGGATCACTCTTCATAAACCCATAAAGCATGTGCAAGCAAGCATATGTTAACAATTACCCGTATTCTTGCATTTTAACATTTTCTCAGGTAAATGGTTAAACCCCACATTTTCAATCTTAAAATTGTGATACTCCTTCATAAATCTACATACATAAATTACATTAAGTCCCCTGACTCAATGTACTAAAGTGCTATGTTACATGTTTTTGAGTGACCCCCCGGGGTAACCAAATGGGGTCATGTTACAATAGTACTTAACTTTAGACTACTCAATTTCAAGACATGTGACACATAACCACCCTTTTGAATGCTTTCTACTTCAAGCAATTATTTTATAGAAAACTTAGATTATTTCTTTGCTTGCTTGATTTTCCAACCACTTCAACTAATTGTCGCTCGCTTTTTTGGGCTCGCTCGCTTTTTCTTGCTCGCTCTATTGACTTGCCTCTGGATGACTAATGTGCTTTGAGACATGCTAGTGACTTTCTTATCTTGTTTAGACTTGATGAGTACCATATCACTCGACTCTATCTCCTCCTAGATCTTTTGGACACTATCATCATCCAATCCCAATACGTGACTCGTATATGTTACCATTGATTGACGACTACGACATGGGTATCCTTGGTGGCAATGTTGGCACCCAAATAGAAATTTGGCAATTGAGACAAAATTCTTAAAAAATCCAATGGAAACTTATAATAAATACATGTAATAACTGGGTTTAAATCCAACCTCTATAGGCAAACTAGGGCTAATGAAGAATGGCAGTAGTGCCATTCCTACTTTCCACTCTATAAAGAGTGGTGACATCATAGAGAGTGGCACTGATGCCATTCTTTTGTCAAGGATGATACTTTGAGTATTCTCCCCAAGGAGAGAGTGGTAGTACTAGTGCCATTCTTAATCTACACTCTATGAAGAATAGGACTAGTGCTATTCTTTATAGAGTTAGAGTAAGAATGGCATTAGTGTCACTCTCTTTTTGTGGAAGAATGGTTCTTCTACAAGTGAGTAAAAAAACTGAAATAGAAAATGAAAAGTATATTTGAAACCTTCAACAACTAATACAACAAATAAAAGGTAGGAATCTTACATCCTAGTTTTGGCAATCCTACTAGCTTATTTGGTCGCCCAAAGGCAATCCATTGGGACCTAAAATGTTGCAATATATCAATGTGTGGTTGGTTCTTTGGAATAGATTGAGCCTCCATATTGGCCATTGATGATATCTTGCAACTGGCACTTTTTAGAGCATCGATCATACGATGCGTGCCTTTCTCCTTATATAGAAACTCTTGCTTGTTTGCTACAAATGGTTCTCCTTGTGGTCCATCTCTTATGAAAACTTGTTTTACTACAACTATTAAGTATTGGCCAGCAAGAATCCGGTAATATTACTCCCAAAACTTGTCTTTTTGTACCTCATTCTTCCGCATTGGATTAATTGAGCCTTTGTGAAACATCAAGAGAGAGGAAGATGTTGCAGGATGTTTTCACATCATGGCAAATTTTGAAGCCAATTCATCAACATAGCTAGGTTTCAAGGTTCTATAAACATATGTACTAGGTGCTACATGGCCATTCACAATAATAATGGATAGTTCAAAATCAATTTCAAATGAAAAGTACTCCGCATAATCCATCAAGCGTGCTCAAGATAGTGTACTTCTCAAGGCTTTTTTTGAATTGCTTTGTAGTGAATAAATTGCCGTGATTTCTTGTATGACACTATTTTATCTCCCATTCTAGATGCATTGCCTCCCATGCAAGATTCATTGACCTTGTCCCAACCAATGCTTGTATTCTTGCATGTTTCTTTGTCCCTTTTACTTGTGTCTGGCTCCTTTTCTCCATCTTTATCCACCTTCTTATCCTATAGACCTATTCTTGAACTAGTTCTTAACAACAAATAACTTGACTTAGTACTTGACTCTTTCCCCACCCTACCAATCCGTGCATCCTTGAACTCTCTGATTTTGTTTGGTGATACCCTTGAACTTACCCCTTCGTCTTCTACTTCCTTGTCTCTCTTAGATCTCTTACTAATCTTAGGATTGTCTTTCTTTATTATTTTTTCATTGCATAAAAGGCTTTCAAAATCTTAGAGCTATTCAAAGATTTAGAATCAATGATCCATCCCTTAGATTCCATGGATTACATGTTGGATATCATCCTCGCAGGGTCATAACATGTGGGATCCAACAAATACACAGTGCCGCCATTGTTGTAATCCTTGAGGCAAGCTAGGCCATCCATTCCTTATCTTCCACCATTTATTTAGTTTCCGTGACATCTTCAAATGATGTTCCTTTTAGTTTTACAAAGCAATGTATCTTATGGAGCCTTTCCATTTCAATGCCCTTCATCTCAGTCTCCACCAGCCCTCAGGAGACAACATCCGGGCACCTCTTCCATGCCATGGGTAGGCCTAGCGAAGGCCATACAATTTTGCAGCGCGCCCCAGTATAGGGCAACGGGAGGCTATATCCACATGATGATAGAGTAGTTGTCACACACAGATGTGATGGAGATGAATCTCTTTGAAGCCATGATGATTCCCAAAGAAGGTAGGAAGGATGTGATTAAAAATTGGAGACCTCTAACCATGCTTAACTTCAGCTACAAAATCTTCACCAAAGCTTTGGCCCTAAGGATTCAGCACAGATAGACAGATGGATCTTGTAGGAATAGAAGGGATTTATAATCGAGAGTCACCTCTTGGAGGCTATTGTTAACATCTAGGAAGGATGTGAACATGCTAGGGAGTCGGGTCAAGATATCTGCTTAATCAAAGTAGATTTCAATGAATCCTATGATAGGATTGATTGGGAATTCCTAACTCAATCCATGGGAGACATAATACTTGGACAAAATTTCATCTCTTCGGTCAAACTTTTGCTTTCAAATGTCTCAACCAACGTGTGCATCAATGGTGAGATGTCTTCACCCTTCTTGTTGAAAATATCTATTGGAAAAGGCTACCCCATTGCCTCTCTCCTCTATGCCATCGCTAATGATGCTTTGGGTTTGTTGCTCATCGACAAAACTCGAGATGGCGTGGTCAAAGGAATTGAAATTCCTTCTAGAAAGCAACTCGTCATGCAACAATTTGTAGATGACACTAATCTCATGCCTAGGAACTCCTCTCGAGATGTGCGAGAGGTAACGGAGTCTCTTGAAACTTATTGTATAGCATCGAGTTCTCTCATCCACCACAACAAAACAAAATACTGCACAATCAATGGAAGGTTACAAGATGACCTAGAACGCCTAGGCTGTCAAGTGATTCCCAAACACATGGTTTTCAGATTGCTAGGTATACCCATGGGTTTCAAAGTTTCCATGAATGGTGGGAGTGGGTATTAAATAGATTCAGCACCAAGCTCGAGAAGTGGAGAGGGTTTAGGCCAACCTAGCTAGAAGGCGAATGGTTCTTAATCATTGCATGTACCCTATTACTATTTTTTACTTATCTTGTTGGCACCCAAGTTAAGCAGGGTTGGATAAAATGATCTCCAAGTGCAAACCATTTCTTTGGGGTAGAACAAACAGTATCGCTAAAGTCAGATGTAGCTTCTCTTCTAGACCTAAGAGTGAAGGAGGATTGGGAGTAGTGGACATTAAATAGGTGGCGACTAAACTGGATGCAACCTAGATAATCAAAGTATGCATAAGCCCCGATCTTGATTGGGTGATGCTGCTAGCCAAGAATTTTAAACACAGCAGACTAGTTAGAGCCAAGGGGTGGAAAAGATACCCAATTCTATCTGCAATTTTTTCCCAAAACCCTTCTCTACAAAGGGAAGTGCTTTATGGGAATCTCTTTGGACTACTCTTGAGTTAATCAAAGCGAAGCTCCAATTTTTCGAGAAAGGTTCATTTATGCGCCTTGATTCCATCTGGACCTCATCAATACATAAAAATGCTATACTCAGCAATGAAGACCTTAGAGCTTGCTTTCTATCTAACAAGGACATACAATCTTGGGACAATTGTGGCATAGTGATAACTTCAGATGCAAAGCATGCTCGAAATCAGAAGGGAATTCAGGCTCACGAATCAAGATGCCCTTTTTGTCACTATTAGACTAGCTCTTTGGAAAGGAGACCTACAGTGGAAGGGGGGTTAAGTTCTTAACTATGCCTTAGAGTTCAGTGGGATCATCTCCCCTTACCTGCTTCCTGTACCTACTCCTTTTAAGGATATAGGAGACATGATCTTGATCTTGAATGCTTGTTGGAACAATTCCAACTCTGCCTAGTGTTCGAAGTGGAAATTTTTGTATATTTGGTCAAAACCTATTCTCGAGAAGATGTCAACCTTGCTCTGCGGCTTATCATGCATAAGGCAGTGTGGACCAATGTAAGGGGACCGAGGATTGGAAAAGGTGACAGCAAATGTCAATGCTTCCCAGGGTCCCAAGAGGATGTCTTTCATCTATTCGTGGCATGCCTGTCTACCAAGAAAGTTTGGAAAAGGGTGCAAATGCAGATAGAGAGCCAATGAATTGGAAAGCAATACTTTTGGGGGATGCAGCAAAAGTCAAACACTGACAGTGGGCACTTGTTTGGGTACACGCCTTGTGGTCTGTTTGGATTTCCAGAAATGAATTTCAGTTTAACTTGAATATTACTAATGTAGAATATATTTCTTGGAATGATTAGTAGGCCTCTCGGATCTATGATAGTGACTTGGAATGCTTCTTTATGGAGATTCAAGATCATGAACAAGAGCACCTCAAGTCTTTTAATAAAGAATTACAGTTCAAAGGAGTCATCTACTATGAAACCGATTCAAATTGATCTCTTTTTCTCCTTTTGATAGTTATCTTGATGCCAGACACTGAATAACACTGAATAAGCAATACTTCTACTATAACTATATTTTTGCACATGATTGTATATCTTCTAAACCATATATAATATAATCACTTTTTTTCTCCAAAAAACATCAATCAATCAAGAATACCTCTTGCTCGAGAGGTGCTTCTACCAAAATTGGTTCCAATTTTTGAGCTATATCAAGCTTTTGAAATTGACATGTAATTATCTCTTGTGCCATACTATGGTAAGTGGCACCTGTTGTGGTTGAGATGACATGGAATGTAAATCTAGAACCGGAGCTAGCATTTTGAACAAGCGTCCTTCCTTGACTGCTTTATCTACTAGTTGATATCCTCCAGATTCGTCTCTGATAGTTCATTTATCTCCATCAAATATGACTCGATAATTGTGTTCTGTCACTTGTCCAACTGACAAGAGGTTCTTGCTGAGCTTTGGAACGTAGAGTACATCTTTCCCTAATCCTTTCATACCAGTGAAATTGCTCATAGGGACAATGCCTTTCCCTTGAACTGGATCTGGTGTGTTATCTACATTGTAGATAACATTCTTTTGTCCTTCTAATGGTTTAATGTCTGTGAACCATTCCCGATGTTTTGTCATATGAGATGATGCAATGCTGTTGATGCAGCAAGGATCTTGATTTGCTTGATCAACTTGATAATTGCATTCCCCTTTTGAATTGGAATCAATGTCAAGATAGACTGTTTCAATCTTCTACATATCCTTGCTTGCAAGGAACATATTCTTAGGTTCATTGGCATACTGATTGTGACTTGAATGTCCACCACGATGATTTCCTCTTCCTCATAATTTCCCTCAATTACTACTGGATTGACCGCCTTGATCGTATTGCTTCTTACGGCAATCTCTTTCATAGTGTCCAAACTTATGATAGTTGTTGCACTGAATGTTTGACACGTTGGTGGATGCATTCCCTCGTCCTTGGAATCTTCCTCGGTTGGAATGATTCCCTCTTGGTTGCTGATGCTGATGCTTTTGAGGATGATGTTGATACTGACTTTGATGATGATGTTGTTGTTGATCATGACCACTTTGCTAAAATGTTCTACCTTTGCCTCTGCATCTACTTCTATCTGAAGCTGTGAATGCTTGATCATTGGAATGACCTTCGTGTGTGTATATGGCTTGAGTCTTGAGTTCTTTACCAAGTAACACTGACCTAGCTCTTCTAGTGTTCAAATTTGCCATTGAATGGCAATACTTTGGACTAGATTCTCATATCCCTCTCCTAGTCCATTAAGGATGAATTGAACCATTTCTACAAGATTCATGGTCTCTCCTCCGATTGATACGAGTTGATTGTTGTAATCCTTGATCTTGAGGACATAAGCATGACCACCGTTTCATTGCTATTTCAGAAACTTTGGTTTATCTGGTTTCTCAGTGTGAGAATCTTGGAAGCGTTCTTGGACTCGTAAAGAGATGCAAACATATCCCATGCTTCTTTTGATGTCTTCACTATGTTGAGTTGTCTTAGTGTGAAATATTGCACATTATGCTTGATCTAATGATATGCACATTTGTCTTTCTTGTTCCATTCTTCCTGCACTCAGGCAATGGAAGTATATATCGCACGTGCAAGCACTGGTGGTGGTGCAAGGGTAGATCCCACTTCTTGAGGCGTCTTAGATGTTGCGCTTGTTGTTTGTTTGAGGTAGATTCATTGAGAGGTAGGAGGAGCTCGTCAAGATGAAATTGTCTGCTAGAGATAGGCTATGGAGGCCTCTGAGAGCTTGGAGCTGCTCTAACATTGCTTAAGGTAGATTCATTGAGAGGTAGGAGGAGCCCGTCAAGATGCAAATCTCTGTTAGAGATAGGCTATGGAAGCCTCTCAGAGCTGGGAGTTGCTCTAACAATGAACTGAGTAAGAAATCTCTCACAAATGGAAATCTCTCAACAATCACTCCAGAGATGAAATCTCTCTCTCTTTTTTCTTCACAAGGAAATGAAATGACTGAAATGAATGGATGAAAATCTTCTTAATGGACGAAAGTTTCTCTCAATGGAAGAGAATAAAATGTGCTCAATCTCTTAATCAATCTCTCTTGCACTAGGATCGCAATGCCTTAGCAAAAGGCAAGGGTGATCCGATACCATGAACAAATATTGAGAGAGGAGAGGAGAAGAGTGGAGATCAGGAAAGAGGGCACAGTTAGAGAGTGTACCACAAATGACTAATTGTACACTAGATTTAGTTGAAACTGATGAATATATAGAAACCCCTTTAGGGTTAGGGTTAGGGTTAGGGCTAGGGCTAGGGCCAGGGCTAGGGCTAGGGCTAGGGCTAGGGCTAGGGTTAGGGTTAGGGTTAGGGTTAGGGCTAGGGTTAGGGTTAGGGTCAGGGTTAGGGTTAGGGTTAGCATCTCTAACCCTTTCCTTTATAGCACTCTTCTAGGTTAGTGCTATGCACATATTGAACATATGATGCTGCGATGATTCCTCAATAGATCGGGAACACACTATATCATGTTTTTTCACCACGTATCTTAAACCAAACATGCAATATCATGCAATTTCAAAGCAACTGCTCGGGTCCAGCTGCGCAAGTTAGGATAACACAGGTTCCATTTGTGGTGCTTCCCCACACCCAACAGTTCATGATCTTGGGCCTACTATGAGAAGGTATAACATGGCATACCGGCATGATTATCTCGCCCGATCATGATTGGATAACACAAGTGCCATTTGCAATACTTGGGGAAGCAACAACAAAAACAGATCCACAAGAATACCAAGGCAGAAGAAAGGGAGTAACATCATGTAGAGGAACCAGATGGGCCCAAACAAGTTGTAAAAAGAGAGAATAGAAGGAGTGGTTAAGACAAAAAATTTGACTTTGGTCTCCACTTGTTGTGATGCAGTTTTGGAATATAAGCTCTCTTTTTTCATTGAGTTGTGAAGGATTCTCTTGTTTCCTTGTTGTGCCTTTGTCTTCTCCCTTCCCCTCCCTTCTTGCCTTACCCCTTCCCCTCCCTTCCACCCACTCCCTTTGCCTTCCCCCCTCCTCACTCCTATCACTCTCTCTTTTGTGGAATCACATTGCAATGGTCTAGAAGCCGTTAGAGTGACACTAGCAGTCAATAAGCACTTGCATTGCTCCCAACCTAGAGTAGACTGGAGAGGAGCTCACCAGCATATAGGCAACAACCCCACCACGCGTGAGTCACAACCAAGTTTACACATTTTTTGTGCCATTGTGACGGATAGGCAGGTACGCTTTCGCATCATGTCTGGTCTTCTTCCATTATCTACCTATTGCCCAATGCTTTCTAACTTAAGTAGAAATCTTGGTTTTGGAGAATAGGAAGTGGTTGAGAAGAAGAAGGAAGTAAAGCTATTTTTTCCTATTTCTTGAAGAATTGAGGTGAAATTGAGTTGTTTTTTGGTGTTTGTTGTTGTTGGATCTCAATAGAAGCTAGCTTAGAGGATTGTTAAGAGGTTCAGGCAATCAAATCCCAAGAAAAACATATTGCAATATCTAGTGCATAATATTGCAACCACTAGTAAATCCTGCTACACTTCAAATGATGCTTACTGTCAAAGGCATGAGGATCGTGAGTGAAAGTAGTAGGAAAATGGGTCCATACCACCAACCTTCACTAGAAGGGATACCAACTCCTCAAGGAGTCTCCAAACTCATTATTAAATTTCTGGGAGAAGGAGATCCAATGTCTCATGTGGAAAGGTTTGAGCAAATTTGCAAGACATTTGAGGATTTCGGTGACCTCAACATGGTCAACTCCTTTGGATTAAGCCTTGATGGCAAGGTAGGCTAGTGGTATAGGGCATTGAACCCTGAGGAAAAAGGCAATTTGGGCACACTAAGGAAATCATTCATAGTGGGGTTTTCCCCCAACAGTCCCAAATGGAACCCTATTAACCAATTGTATGAAGTTAAGCAGAAGGAGACTAAGTCCCTTTGCAACTACATTGCCTATATTAAGCACCTAAATTCACAATGTGAGCTACATGAAAGGATGAGCAATGCACAACTTTTTCCATGCTTCTTGATAGGGTTATGGGATGCCAAGCTCCATGACCATCTCTTTGCCACATGAACCAGACCTATTAATCAATTGTACAAAGTTAAGCAGAAGGAGATGGATTCCCTCTGCAACTACATTGCTCGAATTAAGCATAGAAATTCATAGTGTAAGCCACATCATGAAAGGATGAGTGATGCACACTTTTTCCATGCTTCCCAATAGGGCCAAGATCTAGGCCAAGGTCTACGACCATCTCTTTGCCATGAACCCCATGTCTTTTGACTTGTGTAGGAGTTGTGTAGCAACACGACTATACACCTAGGGGAAAACATGAAGGAAAAATACGAAGGAGAAAATACACAAGTGGCATCATTAGATGTGTCCCAAACTAGTAAAACCGTGAGTGTGCGTGAAGCCAAGGAGACAACTCTGCCCATCGAGGGTGTAAATATGGAAGAGTTGGCCACCAACCTTCTAAATTAGTTAAGCCAACATCTCAAGGGGGGACCATGGATGTTTTTATCGAAGCTATGCTTATATATTAATATAAAATCTTGGCAAAAGTTTTCAAGATCATTTTTTTAGTTTCATAATATTGGTAGAATGTAGTACTTTTTATTTTTTTTCTTTTGAATTTTGAAGGGAAAAATGTAAATCTTGGCAAAACTTTAAATTTTTTTGCATAAAAGTTTCAAATCCTGGTGAGTGTTTCAAGCATTTATTTTTATTGAAGCATATAAACTTCCGAAGCCAATATAAAAGTTTAGCTTCTTAATGAAACTAACTTGAAAAAATCATCCATGGGTGGGATTGATGAAGGAAGGCCCTATAAATCCTCACATTTTTTTGAGACAAGGCAACGTGTGTTGTGGCATTTGCATGGGTAATCATCCCACCAATGAGTGCCCCCACTTCAGGGTTAGGCTAGCGCTCTATTGTAACCATTGTGCTTGATGGGGAAACTATGAGACCTCCCAGTGTCACTATTCAAAGGTTATCCCCCATCCAATGCCCCAACAAAGGCCACCCTTGACCTGGCCCACACCTTGGAATCCATCCAATTAGGAATAATTGACCGTCCAAGGAACCCCTCTTGCCAAGTAAGGGCAATATAGGGCTCAAAGCCTTCTTTTTCCCCCACCAATCCTAGTCCCTCAAACCCCCACCACCTTCTTTTGCCCCCACCAATCTTAGTCCCTCAACCACCACCACCCCGAATTACCCCCATGAATCAAGTGATAATTGGGGAGTCCTCCACACCAGTCCAACTACATAAGTCATTATATTATGAAGGATGAACAATATATCGCGACGGTCTATCAAATAGCCCCCACGTCTCAAAAGGCTAGGGATATGAATACCTTGGCACGTAGACCACCTATACAATGCTATACATTTCAAGGCCCCACCTGAGCCAATGAACGTCCATATAAGATGCTAGCCAATTAAACGGTGGCTTGTTATAGATGCCAAGGACCTCACTTCCTAAGAGACTACCCCTATAAAGATGACCAACCCTTGCTTGTGACTACTATAGGTGTGCTGTTATGCTCCAACTAGTACAAGATGGACCAAATTTACAAAGATTTTCCAATGCGTAGGACCCCTATAACAACCGTAGATTTTAATACTAACATCAATTTGTTGAGTATAAAAACGGCCAAGTTTCTTTGGTGTCCCTAAATGTAATAACCAGGGCACATGCCAGAGTTTTAAGTAAAGAATTTCACAAGCAAGCTAATAGAGACAAAGTGGGTACAGCAGCCCAGTGCAAGGACACAAACCATACAAGTGCGGTTAAGGTAGGAAAGGGTTCTAATACAGTAGTCATTTAGAGTAGGTCCAATGAGGACACAGCGGCCATATCCACTTCATCCTATTTTGGACATACCACTTTAGTGCAGAATTCAATCAACCAGCTGCCTAAAGGTAGGGATAGTACAAGGTAGGTGCTGAGTTATAAGAAATCCCAAACCCCCAAGGACTACGGAGAATACCCAGACTCCATTATCAAGAAACAATGCCTCGTCGAGGCACAACAGTAGCTGGTATGGGATTGCCAAGAAAAATTTGAGCAGCTGCTCTCGATTGTGATCCATCCAGCCATTTACGATGCTTGTCCACGACCAGCAGCTCGTGATCTTTTGCCTACTACAAGAAGGCATAACATGGCATACCATCATGATTATCTCTCCCGGTGATGATTGGATAACACAAGTGCCATTTGTAATACATGTGGAAGCAGCAACAAAAGCAGAGCCGCAAGAAGAACAAGACCAAAAAAAGGGAGAAACATCATGCGTAGGGACTAGATGGGCCCAAGCAAGTTGTAAAAATAGAGGATAGAGGAGCCATAGGATGAAAAGGGTTAGCCCTCCAAAAGGTGAGATGTATATAAGACCAAAAGTTTGACTTTGGTCTCCACTTGTTGCGATGCACTTTTGGAATACAAGCTCTCTTCTATCATTGAGTTGTGATTGGATTCTTTTGTTTCCTTGTTATGCGCTTGTGATTGCCACTCCCCCTTCTTGTCTTCGCCCTTTTCTTCCCTTCTCCCCACTCCCTCTTCCTTCCCCCCTCCTCACTCCCATCCCTCTCTCTCTTTTGGAATCACATGGCAACGATTTGAAAGCTGTGCGAGTGACACTAGCAGTTGACAAGCACTTGAATTGTTGGATATCAATCAAAGATGAATTAAAAAAGGTATACACTTCACCATTGAACCAAGCATTTCGTAGTTTGATATCACACAGCAACATGTATAGGGTCTACTATGAAACTTATTTGATTGTAAAGATATTTTCAACCTATGGGTAGCAAGGGATGCCAAAATGCATCTCTATCAAGTTTTTGTTAAAAATTACCTGCAAACCCTTCCTCCAATATGGTGCATTTGTTGTGAAAAAGCAGTCTCCAAATGCATCATAACAAATGAGGGGTTTGGAGGCATTTTTTGCATGAAACCTCACTTATTATATCATGATGGAACTAAATAAAACTTTTAATAAAAAGTTTGAATGCATCAAAACCATACTTTGATGCATACGTCTACACAATGGATTTTGCAAGTGGCATGGCAAAGGCTAGCAAGCTAGATCAATGCATCCCTAATGGATGTTCATGGTATGGAATGTAGAGGTCTATCGAGCTAGGTCCAAACATGTATCTTTCTTGTGACCTACAATGCTTGGGAGTGAGGAACACTACTCTATGGTCAGTAGGCAAGTTGTTGATATCATGTTGAGTGGTTTGGTTTCTATAACTTGGTTCAACAACGATGATCTTCAGTATTGATATACCAAGGGAGTCATTGTGCATTGCCCTCATGAAAGGAGGAAGCTGTTCTAGACAAAATTGGAATATCTTTTGTTACGAGTATGTCACCAAGATGTTGAAAAAATGGAAATTCCTCTTAATTAGTTATGGGGAAAAGAAGGGTGAAAAGGAAGATGGCAAGGGCATCATTAAACTAAGAGATAAAGGGGTTTCAAATAAAGAATAATGGAGGTAGAGGGCATCAAAGGAACCACGTTAGGTGAGATTGTGGAGGGGGGGAGGGACAACTTATGAAGCATTAAAGAGGAAGGGGCATGGAGGTGAACGAGGACGATTTATAACATTATATTCATCTTTAGGGATGCTATACAACTCTATAGCTTAGTGGTAGAGCTCAAGTGTGTGAAATCAAAGATGATGGGTTTGAATCCCCTTTTGCATTTGAAATATAATGTGCACCCCTCTTACACATAACCCCTCTTACACATAACCTTAAAGCATTAACCTATGCATAAATTATATTAAACCATGGACGCACCTATCTTAATTAGCCTCCATGGGCCAATATATACATGTGTTTTTTGCTCCCCCCGAAAAAAAACAATGGCAATTAACTGTTACCAATATATTCATAGATTATTCGCTCCCACAAAAAAAAACAAAGGCAATTGTCTACATTAGCAATAAATGAAAACGGGATGATGTCAGTAACAAGCAAGTAGTACAATAGGCCAAGATTGGCATCCCTCCATTTTAGATTAACAGCTCTTCTAGCTTGAATAGCCCTTCAAGATCAACAAAAGGAACCCCATAGTAGGAGTATGGTATAAGAGAGAAGGAACAACATTTCCACTCGACCCTTGCTAAAACAGTTTTCTCCTCACCTATCGTAATCTATGCAAGATTGTGGTACCTACACTAATGTGTTTTGGCATACATACAAAAATATGCTAAGCCACAGAAGCAAATTTCACCTAGTGTTACTTTCTTGCACCAAGCTAACTTTGTGTACCTCTCTTAGTTCAACTACAATTAAGTAGTAGATTAGAAAGCCTAACTTGACTAGTGAGAGAAGAACTTAGTCTCACATTGCTATTACAATACAACCCTCATCCCATTAGTTGTCTTTGAGTTAGTCAACATTGGTTGCAACCTACCTAACATCTCATCGAAAGTTTGTAGCACATCCTTGTGAATCTCTTTCCACTCTTGGTGAAGTTTTTTCGTTTGATTTTTGGATGTTACTTGTTGCTCAATTATAGGCCCTTTAATCAATTGCATGGGAGAGATCCGAATGAGTTTCAAGGTCCTCTCATGTTATTCTATCGTAGGGATTGGCAATTCTACCATCTCTTATTTTCTAACAAGAGAGATAGATAGATACATTTGGTTCCCATCTACTATGGGAAGAGAGAGAGAGAGAGAGAGAGAGAGAGAGAGAGAGAGAGAGAGAGAGAGAGAGAGTTCTATTCATAAGCCATTTGAAGTAACAAAGTTTAGCTAATAAATATTTTTTGAAAGTTCAAAAACCATCTTAAAACCTACATTGATTGAGCATAACTACTTTGAAGCCATGAGTCATTTACAAAATATTTTTTTAAAAAAGCAATGTAAGACCAAAATGTAAAGGCAACTTCAACATCTAAAATCGAAATATAAACTTTCACACTTTAAGAAAAAATCAAACTAATATGCTATTTCAACATAGCTATTTGAAAATGCAACCTCACTACAACACCATGAGCTACTTATATTGGCTTGCACATTAGAAACGAATTGTTATCAATCATGCATGCAACAATGTTTAATACACAAAGACTTCAAACAAGATTAACGTTTGTACATTTCATGGACTCCACATTTTAAATGACACTATATACTCATTACGGAAAGACCAGTTGTTTGTATGACAAGAATTCTACATAAATCTATGTCCATAGCAAAGATCACTTCAAATTTTAGAAGAAATAACCAATTTTAGTTAAAGTTGTTTTTTAGTTGTACTTGGCTTTACAAATAATTTTACACTCCATCAACATCTAAATATTGGATTGTCCTGATTGTAGCTTTGGCATATTCAAAGTATGTAAAGGAGAGAGATATCTACACAACTCAACAAATGACAACTTTGAATTGAGTGAATTTCATTGACGTTTTCCTCATAGACATTTGCGCATTTTTTGTAGCCCACACAAGCAACTCAAATACGCATACATTATTAACAATATTTAATCAGTTAGTTCTTCCCCAACAACTTCTTTCCTCCTACAACATGGATTATTCAGTTTGTAATTCTTAAGGCATTAACCTTGATTTCAACCTTTTGTCAACAATGGTTTCTATCGAATGCTTCTAAGAATTATACTGAACTCTATGCATAGAAGAGACCTATACAAAGCATACCTGCCCTCTATTGCTATTTAATCAATAAGGGGATGTTGTAGACTGCAATTCATCAAAAGGTGAGGACATAAAGGGCTAGAGGGTATTAACAAGAATAGTCTGTTATCATTTTAATGGTTTACCGCGCCAAATGGCACCCTGTTTTGGTAAGATGTTCACAATCCTCACATGCTGCCTTTCAAATAGCTGAAACAAGATTGACACTATCTGTTGAAATTTGACATTAAGAAGACCATGCATTACTGATAAAAGAACTCACGCAAGGAAGAATCAATCCCCTAAGACCCATATGAATCACAAAATTCCCTTCTCATATATAATATCCTTCTTATCTATAATCAAGGGGCTTGCTTATGGAACATCACTTCTCATCTATAATATCCTTAAGTTCAAAGGGGGATTTCATCTTGGAAAACTAAAATGAAGGAAAGCAACCCAAAGGACACCATTCAACACTAATTTATGCACCTTGCCACTCGGAAAGGGGGAGAGTCTCGCAGCTCATAGTGCTCATACTCATATCTGAATACCGATCACCAACAGCACAGTTGGCATGGAAGATCTGTTCAATCTCTTGAAGGTCCTCTTTTGAGAGCTTCACATGAAAAGCGCCCACATTCTCCTCCAAGTTCTTCCTCTTGGTTGTTCCTGGGATAGGAGCAACATCGTTTCCCTGATGCTGCACCCATGCGAGAGCAAGCTGGCCTGGCGTACAGCCCTTCCTCGAAGCAAACTCGTTCAGCTTCTCGAACAATGCCACATTGCGCTCAAAGTTCTCGCCCGAGAATCTGGGTTGAGTCGTCTGTAAAAACGGAAAATGCAGTCAGGTGTTATGCATGATTTTGCTGTTGAAAACTCGAACTAATTCGAGGAGAATTTATTCGGTTTCAGAGAAATCAGTGCCTTTCGCATATCATTGTCTGTCAAACCCTCCGTAATCTTTGCTCCAGCTGAGAAGAAACCACGCCCCAGTGGACTGAAGGGCACAATCCCAATCCCTAGTTCCCTGCATTTAGCAACAAAGCTTAGCAACTTCTTGCAGTTCGTGCTAGGAAACTGCTAGCAGACCATAAGAAATGTAAGGAATTGGAAGTGGTTCAGGAAATTTTGAAAGATGTATGTGCAATTCAGAGAGAAAAACCTGCAGGTTGGAATGATCTCAAGCTCTGCATCTCGGGTCCAGAGTGACCATTCCAGCTGAACTGCCGTGATGGGGTGTACAGCATGAGCTCGTCGAATGGTAGAAGCAGAAGCCTCAGAGAGGCCCAAGTATTTGATCTTCCCTTCCTCCACTAATTTTTTCATCTCTTCAATCTGCAACATAATAACTAAAACAGGTCAGTGGACTGCATGTTTAAAGGTAAGAGTTGAGACAAGCTAACATTAAGCGAAAGAACTCGGATACGAATTGTATTTTCGTACAGTGACTTCAATGGGGACTCTTATGTCGATGCGATGCACGTAGTACAGGTCGATACAGTCCACATCGAGTCTTTTCAAGCTTGCCTCGCAAGCAGAACGGACATATGCTGGATCTCCCCTGAAAACGCGCTGACCGTTTTCAAATGAAATCCCAAATTTCGAGGCCAGCTGAACCTTGCTCCGTATTCCTTTCAGAGCCTACACAGAAATTCTTAGGTCAATGTCGAATTCTCAAGACAAACGCGCTTGCCAAAGGCTTAAATCTAGATCCCAGCGATGCCGTGGAAAGACTGATCGTGCTCGTGCTCACAACGGTCTTGAAGGATACCAAAACACACACACACACACACACCTACAGAGACCCATCAAGCTACAACTAACTGTGAGCTAATTATCCGCCACAGAAGCCACGACAAAGCCAAACCCTCTATTTTGCGAAAGATGAAGTACCTTGCCGAGAAGGATCTCGTTGATATGGGGGCCGTATACGTCAGAGGTGTCGAAGAAGGTGATACCCAAGTCGACAGCGTAGTGGATGAGGTCGATCATCTCCTCGTCTGGCTTGGGGGGGCCATAGCTACTGGACATGCCCATGCAACCGAGACCCTGAGCAGAGACATCGAGGCCTTGGGAGCCAAGCTTGATGCGGGGAACAGGAGGGAGCTCGGTTGCCATGGCGATGTAGGCAGGACACAGAGCTCAGAGGACGTTTGTGCGGAGAGTGTTTAGGAAGAGTGGCTACTTACTAGTACTTACTAGATTGCCACGTGTATTGTGTCCTAACGCAATGGCAATTTGTGGACGCTATCCATCCACCTATTTTTCACCCATGGGGACAGTGAAAACCCCCTTCGGCACAAAATTACTTGAATGAATTCAGGGGCTTCGTATCTTTCGTGCTATCTCAAGGTTTAGGGCCCTCTCTCATGTTGATCCATTCGAATAGGGCCCTCTCTCATGTTGATCCATCCAAATCGGTAGAAGCTACTGCAATATGCGGTCATGTTGATCCATCCAAATCGGTAGAAGCTACTGCAATATGCGGTCATGTGTGAAATATATCAACACCCAAGCATCCAAACATGTGTGAATCCTACCTTAATGACATGGCAGGAAAAGGGTTTTTATGGGAACATGGATTTTTATGCTATTTTCATCGCTCAAATGCATCACAACGTCATTTTCATTGACCTCAAGGGCTCACTCCTTTTCTCAAAATAATTGGGGAAAATAGGAGGGGGACCAAAAGACTGCCATGGCATTGAATATCCCATCTCCCACAACTACCACAAATTATGTCCCATACCTATAACTTTAAAAAAACACGCAAAAAAAACCGCCATGTGCCTACGCAGATGTGCAAAAAATGGGAACTTTACCTATAACTTGACTCAAGGAGGAACCAAATTGAAAGGCACAATGGAATCTTCGCCCCTATGCAACCTTTGGATGAGAGCATTAGTACCATGGTTGTATGCATACATATATTCTTGAGGGGTGCAGTATTGGCCTACCACATGCCTCTATACACATGAAACATTAGATAATAAGACACATAAGAAAGATATGTAAGAAATAAAAAGTGGAGAAATATGTATGAAAAAGGAAGGAAAGATACATTGTCAAGGAAGGAAAGATACATTGCCCCACTTTTTTTATATGAGCTTTTGTAGCTCTCCTATGTTGATCATGCTTGTCAAGGGTGTTCTTTACTTCATCCTTGTCCTTCTTCCAATCATTCTTATGAACGAGAGTAGGCTTGAATTGATGTGACTATCTTGTAGCCTTTCAAATCAGCTCCTTTCAATGTTTCAAGAAATTCACCATCTCGTTTAGCATCCACCTATTTTGAGGTTCATCTGGAACCCACAAATGTGTTCCAAACAGAAACTTCTACAAATGTCATCAAGTAGGAAATAGAGAAAATACTAATGAACAGATTATAAATGTCTTGCAATGTCACACCAGATCATCAACACTATGTAAACAATATAGATTTCATCAAACAATGCCATTGGAAAGTAATTGGAATACTTGCATAACTACTGAATCATAAAGATTAGGACAATAAATATGTGAACAAAAATATCTAAGGCAATAGTCATTTTCATCATTCAATAGAATAGGCTCTCATACTTCTTACAACAGCAACAACTAAGCTACATCTTTCATCACACATGAGAATACATCTCTCACACGCAGATATGAAGGAATGTACCCGACAAGTGGTGACCCTTGCTATCTGAAAGAAACTAATATATCTATATGGAAATAAAGTAAAATACTATATAGATATGCATATATATATATCCTCTTATCACTAGCACACCCGGTGGATAGGAATTTTGAAAAAAATGCTCAGCCTCTTTGATGCTTAATACAATAAATTCTAATGGTATTCAAATAAGCTCTCTTCATGAGGCAACATCTCCTCAATCCAAGACTATGCTGGAAATTAAAGAGAAGAGCCGGGTGCAATACCAAGATTCTAATTACCTCCAGACATAGCTGCTTACAAGGGTCTCAAAAGAATTTTTGACACCAGTGTTAAAAAGAAACTAAATACAAAATGTAATCATGAAATGGTTTGTGTTGAAAACAAAATTGAGTTTTCAGTAATGAACTTCCTTATGTTTAAAAACACAGTTATGAGGTGGCTGACTTATTAATGGAAGCATCAGTTGCCTCTGCTGGAACATCACTGGATCAATATTAGAAGTAACTTGAACACTTTTTGTCTCAACTGCTTGGTCATCTGAAGTAACAATAGTACCCTGCTCAACTGGTAGTTCTGCTGAACCAACTGAGTATCTTTTTCTACCTCCTATTCTTCCTCTTATAAAATATTACAGACTCCATCAACTATATATGTTAGACTAGTCTCAGCAAACTATTGTAAATCAAACCTCTCCTTTTCTTCTTCTTCTCTAACCAATATTTCCTGAGCTACTTGTACCAAGGCACAAGGAATAGCAACAATCTACTCTTATGGATGTTCAATATGTGGTTCCACCTATGCCACAACTTTTGGTTCAATCAAATCTTCTAGTTTTGTAACAGCTTCTAGTTCTTTTTTTTGAAGAACAACTTTTGCTTTGTTTGCAATAGCAATATCTGGTTCTATTTGAGTTTCTACTTCTGGAGCACTGATTACTTCTTGCTCCTTGGAGGTGTTAAGCTCCTCTCCTATAAAATCTGAGTCCCCCAACTTAGAAATTCAGGCATCAAAAATTACATGCTTGGATCTTTCTCCTTGTATAACTCCTTCTATAATGCTACCAGTTGCTCTTGGTGACTCTAATGGACTCTTCAATCCTCACATGATCAGAGAATGCATGATCCAATGTTACAATTAGTTTCTTCTTGACTTGGACCCACATGTCCTTCATATAATTGTGTAGCTATTTTTTAAAGACTTCAAAGCTCCTGCCACTCATAAAGACTCCTCCAAAGTATCCTCATCAGACATAGACTTCATTTGAGTTTCGACGTCCACCAAGGCATTCATCAACCTCTCCTATAGTATCAGGGTGTTCTTTGGCCTCAATTTAGCATTCCCTTCCATTAATTGATTTAGCTATTTTGATAAAGTTCCATTTAGTTCTCTTAGCCAATGTTGAACATCTTGTACAATGGATGTTTTAGTAGTCACTAATTGCTACAATCTCTGAGCTTTTAAAAAAAAATACATTCTGCTTTTGAAGCTCAACCGAGGCCAATTAATTCTATTATGCCTTCTTCCATGCTTCCTTCTGACTCTGTAGCATCTGCTCCCTTTCTTGCGTCCATAATGTTTTCCCATTTGTCACCTACTTTTGACTCGTGTTTGCAACCTTGTGAGCTTGTTATGCATGTGCTTCTTGAATCTCTCATGGCCATCTCTAAATGCTTTATGCATTTGCCTTTTAGTGTCTAGCTCCATCAACACTTGTACATTCAGGAGTCTTCACTTTTGCTGCGATGATAACTTGAAAAAATATTAAAAGAAGAAATTAATTGAGAAATGGCCTTGTCAACTTGCTCTTCAAATACTGCATTCATTTCTCCTAATTATGATGGTACGGTTGGTTTCCTTTGCACATATGTTTCTAATTGGTGAATACTCTGTTGACCAATTGATCTTTTTGGGGATGGTATAATGATGGTTTCCTATGGCTTCTCTTCTAACTTGTCACCTGTAGGCATATCAGTAACTTTTTTCACCTTCTTTACAGGGTTCTCCTTTGCACCCTATGTCTCAGCTTTGTGTTCATGTTCCTTTCAAAGAAAGTTCGTCATGAGTAGGTGGCTCATTTATATTCAAATCTTTTTCTACTCCTATATCTGGCTTGGACCCCCCTCTCAAATTCATAAAATCTTTTTGGTACCAAAATTGGGATGAGGTGGTGATTGTCAAATGTCCTCTACCACTTTCACCCTCTTGTATGCCTGCTCTAGATCCTATCCATATATCCAATCTTCTTAAGCTCAACTCTTTCCTCCTCTATAAGAGGAACCTTCATAGGAATCTTTGATCCTCCTATTGTTGGTACAATGAGTCTCTCTCGTTGTGCTATCATAGTAACATATACACACAAATCTTCTAACATTTGTCTAAGCTTGGGTCTAAGCTTGGACTGTGTGACACTTCTACGTTTTTCCTTGCCCAAAACTTTCCCCACAATTTTGGCATGGATAATCCCAACCCAATTATTTTGGTGACCCTTTTTAGCAAAAAAAATCAAAGAGCAGTTTTCCTCTGACATGTAGTCATACTTTGTGAGAAACAACACCTCTTCTAGAAACTAGATTTAAAAAAATTGCCTTACCTGAAAAACTGAATTTTTAATCATGTAATATAACCGAGTGGTTTGAGGCATACTAAATTCTACTACCATCTGCAGTGTTGTGCACTTCAATTCCACTTCGGTCTAGGCATCAGGACTCAGAGGGAATTGAAATACTCTTGAAACAACCTCCTCCGTAAGCTATATGCCTAGGGCTAAATAACAACCTAACTCTTGCAATTTTGCAAACTCTTCATGTGTCTAGAAATTAATTTGCTACTTCCACCACAAGCATTGGTGGTATCCTTCCGACTCCATCTTTGTAACTAGATTTAGTTATCTGGTTCATTGTCATCCATATAAAACTTGAAATCAATAAAACGACGATGATTCAACAACTGCATACTAACTTACATGACAAAATATGAAGAGGAGAGAGGAGAAGAGTGGAGATGAGGAGAGAGGTCACAGCTAGAGAGCACACCACAAATGACTAACTATACAATAGATTTAGTTGAAAATGTAGAATATATACAAACCCATTTGGGGTTAGGGTTAGAACATCTTGTGAAAGTGCGAATCGTGCTCTCCTAGTGCAACATGGAATTAGCAAAAGATCAAGGGGGATCAAACCATAGAAGAAACTCCATAAGAGACATATGGTAGGCAATACTCAATCTATTGCAATGTGTGTATGTTCTCAACAATACATGATAGGCCTCTTAATTTGAGAGTGCCCTTTGAATAGTCAACACTTGTGGGATCCTCTCATCCACATCTCTCTTTGTGGATATCCTCAATCCACATCCTCACATCATGTAGTCCACATCCTAGGGTGGCTACTTTGATTCTTTCCTTACCACATAACTTAGCCTTTAATCTATGTCCTCATGGCACCATATCTCAACACTTCCCCTTGGTGCCATGATCCTTTGGCTACTGCAAGGTGGTCAGATGTGAGTTACAAATCCATCACCTCCCCTTAGTGCATGCATTGCTACTTAAGGTGGTCAAGTGTGGTTTTTACATGTCAATACCTCCCCTGGGTGCTTTCATAGCTACTCTCAGGTGGTCATGCTTGATTTACAAAACATAAGGATTTTACTTTTCAATGCTTCATGTCGATGGCGTTCGCTTCTTTGCTTGACGTAGCTTGATGCATGATGCTTTGTTCTTCCATCTGCCTTAATGCTTTCTATGTGGATGCCATGCTTTTTGCTATGGTCATCTCATGCACTTGTGCTTCTGGCATGCTTTTTGCATTCATGCGTTGCTTTTCCAGTTGTTGCAAAGGTCTTACCAATTGATTTCTTTAAATATTGGTAGTTTCTAATTGCTAACAATGATTCTAACTTGATAGGCATGTAGAGCTCAAAAATACGATCATTATTCCTTTTTGGAGCATGTGCAAATTCCTCCTGGATTGCAAGTTATGCCTTGTCGAGGTTTTGTGAAGAAGAGGGGCCTTGATGATGTGGCACAAGGATTCACATGTAGAATTCAAACTGTGCTTAATAAGAGGCTGTGTGCTTGGAAGGCACATGTTGACTGTGCATGCTTATGTGGCACAACTTTAACCAAACTAAAACTCAACCAACCTGTAACTGAACCAAACTTTTTGAACTCAAGGTTAGCTAAACTTACCAACTAAACTGAACCTAACTATAAACTTAACCAAGGTTGAACCTTTCCACAGTTAAAGGCCTTATCTGCCATGTGTCCTTATCCTTGCACACCTTGGGTGAGATGAACTTAACCAAGGTTTAATGTTATCCTTCCACGTGTCTTAAGGTTTACAACCTTAGAAAAAAGAAAAGCTTTGAAGCTTTCTCTAGAACGCAGGATGATGGCAACGCGGTGGGTAGGAGTCTAGAGCACTGTAGTTCGATGGAGCTAGTGGTGAAGCCGAGGTCGCAACATGCTGGAGGCTTTGTGTTCCAAGGTCAGGGAGAGAGAGAGTTCACTCACAAAGAAGAGTAGAGGCTCTGCTCAGGCTGCCATCGATGATTGCGCTTCAATTTGTTTGGTGATGAAAATCATGCAGCGAATTCAGCAACCTGCGAGTTATACTGGATTACCTGAGTGGTGCCTATTCGCAAAAATGTGTTCATCTCTGGGGGCTTGACTATGGAGGCGGTTGTGCATGGGTGTGGAAGCTGAAGGCCTGGCGTTGAATGTAGGTGCTGCCTTGTGAAGGCAGAAAGCTTGTTGCACACTCGATAGTTGAATAGTCTGTTGCAGGAGACTGCATTGTGTCGCCTGTTGCTATGAGGTTGAATAGTTTGCTGTAGGGCTAGTAGATAGTTCGCGCACAGCAGGCTGTTGGAGCACTATTCTAGAGGTAGATGAGCCATCGCAGTGGAAGAGGCCTTTGCAACTGCTCGTTTGGAGAAGCACTAGCTGCTTGTTGTGATGGAGGCTAGGTCACTGGAGGTCCAGCTTCACAAATGCTTGTTGCAACTCATTTTGCTTGTTGTTGGGCTTCGAAAGAGAAGCTCACGCATCAATACATGGATGAGGGAGTGGCCTTGAGTGCATATAGGGCTACTATTGTAGAAGTAGAGGACCAAAAAACCAGGAAGTAAACCCGAAATGGCTGCGAAGCGCCTTTGATACACATCATGGGAGATAGATATGACCGTGAAGTTGTACTCCTTATCTCTCTCTCTCTTGCAACAAGGAAAGAAGATAACCCTCTAAAATCTCTTTCTTAGAAGTTCCCTCAAAGCAACATGTGGGGGTTAAAGGTCACTGTGCCTTTACCCCAGTTATGTACAATACTCAAACACATATATAAATGAATGAAAAAGAAGATCAGGGTGGTTCTGCACCCACCAAAACTTGTGTGGCTCTCTGTTTCTCTCTCTCCCTCTTCCGTTCTTACTTCCGTTGAGAGCACTCTCAACTGGTATCAGAGCCCGGGTGATCTAGCTGAGCGTGCGTGAATGCTTGAAGCTCAGCAGCTCTGTGGGAGGAAGGAGAAGCTCTGTGGGAAGCTTTGTGGGTGACTTTACTTACATCCGAGTGTGCAGAGACCTTGGAGGAACCTTTGGAAAAGTCACTTTGGTTTTATGAAGTGGTTTTGAGAGCTTGTTAAGAGTTTTCAAAGAAAAAGTCCTTTTTTGAGCTTTTCCCTGTTCCGTTCGATGACAGAGACTCTGTATTGACTTGTAGAGGCAATTATTGCTTGCTTTTGGTGTCCACTTCACTTCAGGAGCTTGGAAACACCTTCATTCTTGAATCTGGGATCATTTCATTGGATTTCTGGCTCTCTGTGTCAGTTTCTGCGTTTTTTGCCTGGGTGTTGAAACTCAAGTTTGGAGCAACCATTTGCAGATCTGTTAGTTCCGGTGGACTCAGGAGGTCCTAAAACTTCTATGTTGCTCATCATTTGCACTCCAGTGGAGTTTACAAACAGCTCTGTTTCCAAAAACGTTTTTCAGTCCGTGTGCTGGACCCAGTGATTGAGACCACGGTTTCCAAAACCGTCTGTCCCATTGCGTTCCGGATGCCCAAAAACCTCTACCTATCAGTTCTTGCATGATTCGGTTGAGGATTTTCAGAGTTATAGATCTCTGTGTATTCGATTTCGTCTCTCCATTATGCATTTTTCATTCTAAGGTTTTGAAACCTTAGATTTATGCCACATGGCAGTGGATAAGTGTTGACTCCCATTTCTCACTCATTGGTTGGGATTTTGGAGTTTTGGCAGAAGAGAGATATTTGCAGATTTTCTTGCTGAGTCCGATTATGCAATGGCGCCCATGTTTTGAGGCATCTCAAGTTCTATTTTCAGTAGCGGTCATTACCGTGGGACCATGACTTTTTGAGCATACCTCTGGTTGTAACCAAATGCACACCACGAATGAGCGCACACTGCTCAAATTGCAACCATCACTCTGGTTGCAATTTGAGCAGTGTGCGCTCATTCATGGTGTGCATTTGGTTGCAGTGGATGATTTATAGGGCATTTGGATGTATTGCGGTCCTTATTGGATGCGCTGATAGGCCCAAATTGCCTTGTGGGATGCTATTTTTTATGGACGCTTTGCACATGGATACTATTTTATGCTGAGGGACAGCTTTGACACATTGCAGGTGATGCACTGATAGTGCTATGCTCTCTTGGATGAGATATTATTGATGCATATGCCAGTGGACGGTGTTTATGCTTGAGTCATTTGGCACTTATTGGCATTTTCTTTTGGGCCAGATTTGCTCATATGGATGCATAGTATATGCACATGAGTTAGATGCATCTTTTGATGCTTTGAGCTTTGAGTTTTGGTGATATTTCACTCTATTGTGGCATACACATTTGGGTGCACCTGGTATTTGGTGTGATTCTCTCTTGCAGGCACTAGCATTTGAGATTTTGTTTCATTTGCATCATGGCATCCTCTTCCATGTCTGAAAAGGAGTTTTTCAACATTAAAAAGTTTGATGGGACAAACTTTTCTTTGTGGAAAGAACAAATAAGGGATGTGCTTATTCAAAAGAAGCAGATTAAACCCTTGGCAGGGATTGAAGCTAAGCCTGCAAATATGTCTGAGGATGATTGGAATGAGTTGGATGCATTAGCAAAGTCTACTATTAGACTTCATCTTGCAGAGTCAGTTTATTTCACAGTAGTAAATGAGCAGACTACGGAAGATTTGTGGAAGAAACTGTGTGCCACTTATGAGAAGGAAACTGCCTCTAATAAAGTTTACCTCATGAAGAGGTTGTTTGAGCTGCAGATGAAGGAAGGGGTCTCCATTGCTTCTCACTTGAATGAATTCAATATTATTTTCAGCCAACTTCAATCTCAGAAGATGAATTTTGATGTGGAGACTAAGGCAATATTTCTCTTATGTTCATTGCCATCCTCATGGGATACCTTTCGTACAGCTGTCAGTAACTCTGAACCTGGTGGAGTACTGAAATTTGATGATGTTGTGGGTAGCTTGTTGGCCAAGGAGATTAGACGGAAGTCTATGGATGGCAACAAGCAGGATGCAGCCTTAAATGTGCAAAGGGGTAGATCACAGTACAGGGGGAAGTCCCAAGAAAGAGGGAAGTCTCGTATCCAGGGCACGAAACATTGAGTGTTACCATTGTGGCAAGAAGGGCCATATGAAAAAGGATTGCTACAAGCTGAAAAGAGAGCAAAAGGATAAGAAAAAGAATGCAAATTGGGGTGCAAATCAAAAGGAAAAGAGTCCAAGGGAGGACAAAGGAAAAGTGAAGATCGAGGAGATCAATGCAGTCACACATGATAGTGACAATGACGTTCTCTTCATGTCTAGTTTATCTGCAGAGTTGCTTACCACTTCAGATGATGCATATTCCCAGGATTGGATTTTGGATTCTGGTGCTTCATTCCATGTTACTCCCCACAGGGAATGGTTCTCCACTTATGACAGTGGAAAGACAGGTTGTGTGCATCTTGGAAATGACTATGCATGTGACATAGTGGGAGCAGGTGACATAAAGTTTTCTTTTGCAAATGGTCTGCATTTGTTTTGAAACATGTGAGACATGTGCCTAAGCTGACCAAGAGTCTTATTTCAGTGGGTCAGCTAGATGATGCTGGTTTTCACACCACTTTTGGCTTTCAGAGTTGGAAAATTCAGAAGGGCTCTATGCTTTTGGCCAGGGGTGCCAAGTGTGGGACTTTGTATCCCTTACATGTATCAAGGGTATTTGATCATGTTGTTGCAATAATCGAGCAACCAAGCACTTCTTTGTGGCATTGCAGGTTGGGGCACATGAGCCAGAATGGAATGAAACTCTTATGCTATTTGGGTTATGTACTGCATTTGAGTTTCTCTGATTTTGAATTTTGTGAGCATTGTCTCTATGGGAAGCAGACTAAATCAGCCCATAAAAGAAGGGGAAAGAAAGAGTTTGAAAAGCTTTATTTGGTGCATTCAGACGTATGTGGTCCCATGCCTACACGGTCATTAGGCGGGGCTGAATACTATGTGACATTCATTGATGATGCAACTAGGAAAGTGTGGGCTTATGCTATAGCTCGGAAGAGTGATGTGTTCCATGTATTTCAGAAATGGCTGGCCTTGGTTGAGAATCAGTCAAGTAGAACGCTTAAATGCCTACAGACTGACAATGGTGGAGAGTATTTCCCTTACATGTATCAGGGGTATTTGATCATGTTGTTGCAATAACCGAGTAGCCAAGCACTTCTTTGTGGCATTGCAGGTTGGGGCACATGAGCCAGAATGGAATGAAACTCATGCCGTTTGGGTTATGTACTGCATTTGAGTTTATCTGATTTTGAATTTTGTGAGCACTGTCTCTATGGGAAGCAGACTAAATCAGCCCATAAAAGAAGGGGAAAGAAAGAGTTTGAAAAGCTTGAATTGGGTGCATTCAGACGTATGTGGTCCCATGCCTACACGATCATTAGGCGGGGCTGAATACTATGTGACATTCATTGATGATGCAACTAGGAAAGTGTGGGCTTATGCTATAGCTCGGAAGAGTGATGTGTTCCAAGTATTTCAGAAATGGCTGGCCTTGGTTGAGAATCAGTCAGGTAGAACGCTTAAATGCCTACGGACTGACAATGGTGGAGAGTATCTCTCTCATGACTTTCAGCATTTCTGTGATACACATGGGATTAAGAGGGAGCTCACATCCCCTCGTACTCCAGAGCAAAATCCAGTTGCAAAAAAGATGAACCGTACCATTCAAGAAAGGTTGCAATGCATGCTTTCCAATGCAAGTCTTTCTAGTGGTTTTTGGGCTGAGGCAATGAAGACTGCAGTGCATGTGTAAATAGATCACCTAGTAAGAGTTTGGATGGCGGTATTCCTGAAGAGGCATGGAGTGGCAAGAAGCCCTCTTACTCTCATTTGCGTATATTTGGGTGTGAGGCATATGCACATGTGCCAAAAGAGCTTCGAAAGAAGCTAGATCCTAAGTCTAGGAAATGCATCTTTCTGGGTTATGGTGAAAGTGGAGAGATGGGCTATCATCTCTGGGATCCAGAAGCAAAGAAGATCATACGCAGCCATGATGTGGTCTTCAATGAGAAGAAGATGCATAAGGCACCCATGAGGATGTGGAAATGAGGAGAATCACTTTCCAGGATGTGAATCCACCTGCATATGTTGATAGACAGCAAGCTGTCCATGCAGCAAATGTGCAAGAAATGGTACCACCAAGTACTCCCACAGGTATACAATCAAGGGTAGATGATGGATCATCTATTGGTGGAAATGATGAGCCAAATGTGGCTGATATGCAGGTGGGACAGCAAGCTGAAATGCCCTTGAGAAGATCATCTAGAGTGTCTAGACCACCTGATAAGTTTGTTCCAAGGGTAGACTATGTGATGCTTACTGATTGCGGGGAGCCTTCTTGCTATAGAGAGGCTATGATGCGTGAGGATCAATGCAAGTGGGAGTATGCTATGCAATCAGAGATGAGTTCACTTATGAAGAATAAGACTTGGGACTTGGTTTCTTTGCCACATGGAAAGAAAGCATCACCATGTAAATGGGTCTACAAAATGAAGGTCACAGGTGATGATGTGCCTAGGTACAAGGCCCATTTGGTTGCTAAAGGGTTCAAGCAAGAGAAGGGTGTGGACTTTGATGAGATATTCTCTCCGGTTGTGAAGATGACCACACTTAGATGCATGCTTGGACTAGTGGCATTAGAGGATATGGAGCTTATGCAGATGGATGTCAAGACAGCTTTCTTGCATGGGGTTTTGCATGAGGAAATTCACATGGTGTAGCTGAAAGGCTTTGGAGAAAAGGGCAAAGAGAATTTAGTTTGCAAGCTGAAGAAGAGTCTCTATGGTCTTAAGCAAGCACCTAGAGAATGGTATCAGAAGTTTGATGCTTTCATTCGGTCCCAGGGTTTTAGAAGGAGTGAAATTGATCACTGCCTCTACACTAAAAGGGCTAAGGATAATAGCCTGATAATCTTGGCACTATATGTGGATGATATGCTATTGGCTAGCAAGAATACTTATGAGCTAGATGCATTAAAGGACAAGTTTCATGAGGCCTTTGATATGAAGGATTTGGGATTTGCAGGTCATATTCTTGGTATGCGCATCACGCGTGATCGGAGTAGGAAACTCCTTTGGCTTTCACAAAAAGAGTATGTTACAAAAGTATTGCAGCGTTTCAATATGGAGGGGGGGAAGGCAGTGAGTACTCCATTGCCTCCATATGTGAAACTGAGTCATATAGATAGTCCCAAATCAGATGAGGAAAGGGCCATGATGGCCAAGGTTCCTTATGCATCAGCGGTTGGGAGTCTTAAGTATGCTGTGATAGCTACTAGACCAGACATTGCATTTGCAGTGGGAGTTGTTAGCCGGTATATGGCTAATCCAAGAAAGAGGCATTGGGAGGCAGTTAAGTGCATCATGAGGTACATGAAGGGTACCAAGGAGATGTGCATCTGCTTTGGTAAAGGAGACATGCATGTACTTAGGTACATAGATTCAGACTATGCAGGGCATGTGGATAGTAGGAGATCCACTTCTGGTTATGTGTTCACCTTTGCAGGTGGTGCAGTGTCGTGGATGTCTCGTGCACAGAAGTGCATTTCTTTGTCTACCACAGAGGCTGAGTATGTTGCAGCCACAGAGGGTTACAAGGAGGCTATATGGCTTGATTGGCTAGTGGGAGATTTGGGGATTCATACAGGTGTACCGACATTGCATAGTGATTCCATGAGTGCTATATTCAGCTAGCACAGAATCCGGTCTTTCATGCAAAGACCAAACACATTGAGGTCAGGTACCATTTCATCAGGGAGGTACTTGAGGACAAGCGCATAGAGCTTGTCAAGGTTCATACAGATGATAACCCTGCAGATATGCTGACGAAGAGTCTACCTAGTCTCAGCGGTTTGAGTATTGTTGTGTATTGATGGGCATTGGATAGTATGCCCACTGGTTGTTCTCCCTTAAAGGCACATTGTCCTTTAAGTGGGAGGTTGTGGGGGTTAAAGGTCACTGTGCCTTTACCTCAGTTATGTACAATACTCAAGCACATATATAAATGAATGAAAAAGAAGATTAGGGTGGTTCTGCACCCACCAAAATTTGTGTGGCTCTCTGTTTCTCTTCTCCCTCTTCCGTTCTTGCTTCCGTTGAGAGCACTCTCACAACAATCACTCAAAAAGAATGAACATGAATCTCTCAAGAAACGAAGGAGCATATATCTCTCTTTCTCTCTCTAGTGAACGGAGATATCTCAAATGAACTTAGACTTGCTCAGAGGAAGAGAACTCTCAATCTAAAAGTAAAACTAACCTAGGAGAGCTCATGAGTTCCTAAGGCATGCCTACAACTAATATAGGAATGGGAGCAATCCTAGTGAACTATTAATGAGCTAAACTAGGAGAGCTAAACCTATGCTCTGATACCATGTGAAAGTGTGAATTGTGCTCTCCTAGTGCAACATGGAATTAGCAAAAGATCAAGGGGGATCAAACCATAGAAGAAACTCCATGAGGGACATATGGTAGGCAATACTCAATCTATTGCAATGTGTGTATGTTCTCAACAATACATGATATGCCTCTTATATAGAGAGTGCCCTTTGAATAGTCAACACTTGTCAGATCCTTTCATCCACATCTCTCCTTGTGGATATCCTCAATCCACATCCTCACATCATGTAGTCCACATCCTAGGTGGCTACTTTGATTCTTTCCTTAGCACATACCTTAGCCTTTAATCTATGTGCTCATGGCACCATATCTCAACACATCTAACCCTTTCCTTTATAGCACTCTATTGGGTTAGTGCTATGCACATATGATCACATGATGGTGCTATGGACACATGATCACATGATGCTGAGCGTGAACTCTCAACACCTTCCCTCAAGATCAACATCATGAAGTAAGCCTTCTCTCAAGATGATGATTCTGGGGAATTGAAGAAGGACTGAACATTACATTCCATCACACCCCTTTAATGGGAATGTCCTTCCTCTACGTCAAACCAAGAGCTAGTCGATGTTTCTCGAAAAGTCTTTATCGAGTGGTTTGGTAAAGATGTCTGCAACATTTTTTTTGCTATCACAATGCTGCAGTGTGATGTCACCAAGTAACACTCTTTCTCTGATGAAGTGCTCTCTGAAATCAATGTGCTTTGTCTTGGAGTGATATACTAGATTATTGGCCAATGCTTGAGCCGATTGATTATCACAGTATATTGTTGTTGGCTTTGTCTCATCAAAGTAATCTGTTTCTGACAATAGTCTTCTGAGCCATATAGCCTCACATGCACCTTCAGTGAGTGCTCTATATTCTACTTCAGTCGAAGACAAAGAAACACTTGGTTGTTTGGACAACCATGATATAGCACCTTGACTGAAAAATGCATATCCCTATGTCGATCTCCTGGTCTCATGATCTCCAGCATAGTCATTGTCATAGTACCCATGCAACCATGGACGACTTCCTCTGTATTATATCCCAAACTAACTTGTACCTTTGATGTACCTCAAGACTCTTTTGGCTGCATTCCAGTGAGATTGTTTTGGATATGCCATAAACTATGCTAGTGAGCTTACTGCATAACAAATATTTGGCCATGTGATAGTTAGATCTATAAGAGATCCAATGAGCTGCCTGTAGTATCTATCATTGATTGTAGACTTTTCTGAATCTTTAGTAAGTTTCAAACTCTACTCCATGGGAGTGGCTGCAATCTTGCAATCTGCCATAGGAAACTTCTTTAGGAGATTGTCAACATACTACAGTCAACGACAGGCAGAAAAGCCTACAGTCAATGACAAGTACTACAAGCAGCTCATTGGATCTCTTATATATCTGAGTATCACACGACCAGATATTTGTTATGCAGTAAGCTCACTAGCAGAGTTTATGGCAAATCTAGCCTCACTGGAATGCAGCCAAAAGAGTCTTGAGATACATCAAAGATACAAGACAGTTTGGGATAGAATACAGAGGAAGTCATCCACGGTTGCATGGATATTGTGACAGTGACTATGCCAGAGATCATGAGACTAGGAGATTGACACATGAATATGCATTTTTCCTTAGTCAAGGTGCTATATCATGGTTTTCAAACAAACAACCAAGTGTTTCTTTGTCTTCGACTGAAGCAGAATATAGAGCACTCACTACAGGTGCATGTGAGGCTATATGGCTCAGAAGACTATTGTCAGAAACATATTACTTTGATGAGACAAAGCCAACAACAATATACTGTGATAATCAATAGGCTCAAGCATTGGCCAAGAATCTAGTATATCACTCCAAGACAAAGCACATTGATGTTAGAGAGCACTTCATGAGAGAAAGAGTGTTACTTGGTGACATCACACTGTAACATTGTGATAGACATCTTTTCCAAACCACTCAGTAAAGAGCTTTTTGAGAAACACCGACTAGATCTTGGTTTGTTGCAGAAGGACATTCCCATTTGTTCACTATGGCCTTCTTTCTTGGTGGAAGGTTGCATAATTGCCAAGTATTATTCTTGTACAAAGCATCCATTTCTTCATTCAGAGCAGTTTGCCATTCTGGCTTGTCTAGTGCATCTTCGAAGTACACTGGCTCTTCTGTAGCCATGATGGTAGTCATAAGAGCATAGTTGGTGGTTTCAACTTGAATTGCTTTGCCTTTCTGAGCATATGTCAATCTAGTTGTTGGTCTGCTTTCCCTAGTAGACTGTCTGAGCTACTGTGGCTCTGCTTGGGGTGTTTCTGGTAGTTCTCGCTCTTCTTCTTCTCATCAACCTATTTTGTAGATGACTGTGAAGTCGATGCTTCTATCTCCTGTGTGTTTGAGGTTTTCCATTCTGATTCCTCATCAAAGATTACATCTCTAGAGATAATGACCTTGCAGTTAATGGGATTATACAACTTGTATGCTTTGCTTTCTTCACTGTAGCCAACCATGATGCATTTGCGTGACTTCGTATCCAATTTCTTGCGATGATCATCATGTATGTGGGCATATGATATGCAACCAAATATGCAGAGATGCCCAATGTGTGGCTTGTGTCTAGTGAATGCTTCATAAGGAGTCATACCCTGTATCGGTTCGGTAGGAAGCCGATTAAGCAAGTAGTTTGTAGTGGCTATTTCTCCTGCCCAATAGTGATTCGAAAGATGATTTTCACTAAGCATTGCTCTAGCAATGTCTGCTAAAGTACCATTCTTCCTTTCAGCTCTTGCATTCTACTGATGAGGAGTATTTGCACATGTGAATTGTCTTCGAATGCCATGATTTCTACAAAAGTTCATGAATGCTGAAGACATGTATTCACCTCCTCTATCTGATCTCATGACTTTGATCTTTCTGCCTGTCTGGTTTTCTACCATGGCTTTGAATTCTTGAAATCTAGAAAACACTTTAGATTTCTCTTTCAGAAAGTAGACCCAACAATATCTGTTGTAGTCGTCGATGAAAGTCAAGTAGTAAAGTGAACCATTGATGCTGTGGGTCTGGGCATAACCCCATACATCTGTACATATTAAATCAAGAATATCTCATGCTTGAGAGGTATTTCTAGTGAAATTGGATTTTGTTTGCAGAAGCAGCATGCTTCGCAAACTTTCCAAGAAACTGTAGCTTAGGAATCCCAATTGCCATATTATGATTCCTAAGATCTAACAAGTACTTGAAATTGACATGACCATATCTCTTGTGCCATTTTGTAGATAGTGGCATCTATTGCAATTGAGCTAACATGGCATGCTTATCCATTACTGTAGCTAGCATGATGTATAAGCATCCTTCCTTGACACCTTTTGCTACTAGCTGTGGACATCTTCTGGATTTTTCTCTGATAGTGCATTCATCTCCATCGAAGATGACTCGATAGTTGTGTTCCATCATTTGACCTATTGACAAAAGTTACTTGCTGAGTTTCGAAACATAGAACACATCTTGCACCAATCATTTCCTACCAGTGAAATTGTTCATAGGGATAACACCTAGCCCTTGAACTCGATTCGGTGTATTATCTGCTGTGTAGATGACATTTTTCTGACCTTCTAATGGTTTCATCTCTGTGAACCATTCCTGATGATTTGTCATGTGAGATGATGCACCGCTATCGATATACCAAGGATCTTGATCTGCTTGGTCGACTTGATAGCTGAAATCCTCTTTGGGATTGCAATCAGTGTCTAGGTACACTGTCTAGGTACACTGTATCAGTTTGCTGCATTTCCTCGTTTGCAAGAAACATATTCCGATGCTCATTTGCAACATGACTGTGACTAGAATGTCCACCATGATGATTTCCTCTTCCTTGGAAATTCCCTTTATTACTGCTGGATTGACTGCCTTGGTCGTATTGCTTCTTGCGGCAATCTCTTTCATAGTGTCCAAACTTATGACAGTAGTTGCATTGAATGTTTGACACATTGGTGGATGCATTTCCTCGTCCTTGGAATCTTCCTCGATTTGAATAATTTCCTCTTTGATGATGCTGCTGCTGAGGATGATGCTAGTGCTGATGTTGACTATGCTGATGACTCTGTTGCTCATGATTACCACTCTTTTGGAATGATCTACCTTTGCCTCTGCCTTTGCCTCTGCTTCTGTCTAAAGTTGTGAATGCCTAAACATTAGAATGACCTTTGTGTGCTTGAATGGCTTGAGTCCTGAGTTCTTCACCAAGTAGGACTGATTGGAGCTCTTCTAGTGTTGGAATTTGCCATTGGATGGCAATACTCTAGACTAGATTCTCATATCCCTCTCCTAGTCCATTCAGGATGACTTGAACCTTTTCTGCTGGATTCATGGTCTCTCCTATTGCTACGAGTTGATTGTTTTTATCCAGAGTACATAAGCATGATCGATTTCGCTACTGTTGTAGAAACTCTGGTTGATTTGCTTTCTCAGTATGAGAATCCTAGATGTGTTCTTGGACTCGTGTAGAGAGTCACAAACATATCCCATGCTTCTTTTGATGTCTTGAGGGTGTTGAGCTATCCTAGCATGACATATTGCACATTCTGCTTGACCAGATGATATGCGTACTTATCTTTCTTATCCCATTCTACCTGAGCTTGGGCAATGGCAAGATCTGCTAACTATTTGTGTAGCTATAGATCCCGCTACTAGTGCTGTGACAACAGGTGGAGTAGAGCTACTGGTGGTTGGATCATCCAATGGTGTAGGTGTAGATCCGTCGACATACTCGCATTTTTTGTGAAGTACAAGAATGGTCTCCATTCGATATTTCCATGTTCCATAATTGGAGTTGTCTAGCTTAGCAGATGCCTCCAGATTGAGGTTGCTAGTCGTAGACATGGTGGAGGAAATGTACTCAAAGTGTCGTGAAAATCACTGTATGAATCAACTGCAAAACATTGACTGTAGCAAGTGAAATTTGAACTATCGGTGAAGATAGGACAACAATAGATCGATATTTCCATGTTCCATAATTGGAGTTGTCTAGCTTAGCAGATGCCTCTAGATTGAGGTTGCTAGTTGTAGACATGGTGGAGGAAATGTACTCAAAGTGTCGTGAAAATCACTGTATGAATCAACTGCAAAACATTGACTGTAGCAAGTGAAATTTGAACTATCGGTGAAGATAGGACTACAATAGATAAAATCAGATTTACATTACAAGGCTTGTGGAAAATGATGCCGGGAATAGCCAAGAGGCTTTACAAGGCTGAAATGATGTGCACAATGCCTTGAAATAGCAAAGTAGGCTTTACAACAATGATGGCATGTGTGTATAAAGTCAAATCATGTGCTATTTGCCCACTAAACAATCAGCAATGCCTCTGAACACTCTAAAGTCTACTCACTGAACTGATGAATGTTAGGTTTTAGGTAATGTGATGATGTGAAACTATATGTGAGCGCAAGTAGGTACTAGTGGGGAATTTTGAGCATGACTTAGATTGGCAGCTTGGGGAGATTCAAAGTGTCCCATCTATGGTGATCTAGTCTACTCTGATCTAGATCTATACCAACCGTTGATCGATGAAAGAATAGCAAATAATATCTTTTCTTTTGTTCTTTTTAAGTGCTGGGTCAGATGCATCGATGTAGAGGCTGATGTGCATGTAGGAAGTGGATTTGTTTGACGAAGCTAAAAAATAAGTGATACTTGCATCTAAATGTGCACGTGATATGACAAGCACATAGAGCACAAAAAATTGAGCGACTTCCTCAAATTCTTCCTAGATCAAGAGATACGACTTGATCTAGGTGGAGGGGCAAAAGGAGTGCAAATGTGCTCAATGATGATGTGGTAGTTAGGGGGTCACATGGAGTGACTGTGCCTAGTAAGGGATGTGTTAGTGGGGCTCTGTGTTGAGATGGCAGGAGTGGTCACATGCAATGACTGTGTGTGCATGTAGAGAGATAACTATGCCTACAGAGGGTCAAAGTGATGTGGCAGCTGACTGGATTGCTGACCAAGCTTCACTGACCTGTGGCCAACCTAATCAAGGTTCACTTCACTGACCTACGGTCAGCTTAACCGGGGTGCCACCTATCACTAATCTGACCAAACCTGCTGTGGTGACCCAACTAAAGGTTAAACTGACTACACCACTTAACTGGGGTCAACACTTATCTGCCACGTGCCATGATGAGATGTGGTAGATTGATCTGCCACGTGTTAGTTGATTGACACACCTGTGTGTGGTGACCCTAGAGGATAGGGTGGTGACGTAGTCGATCACTGTGGTGCCACATATCGGACTTTGGTGAGGTAATGATTCTGTCGACTCGTGGGAGTTTGTTGACGCTTCCGTTGTTGACATTCGTTGGAGGCGCCGTGATCAGCCATGCTGTGAAACTTCATGTGTGGCTTGTCTACTTATGCACTTCACTCAGCTCCAAGGATGAAGAGTTGCAGGTTTGTAGGTCGTATGGCACCTTGTGCATTGCTGTAGTCGTTGGTGAGTAGAGGTCGCTCACTTTGGAAGATTGGCATTATGCTATTGCATGGGGTCCCTTGTCTAGCTGTTGGGAGCCGATAGCAATCATTGGTTGGTAGAAGGCAGATTACTATCGTTGGAGTAGCGCTTTGACTAGGAGCTTGGGCTGGCGAGAGATGGAGATGGCCGTGAGGTTTGTAGAGCTATGAACAGTTGAGCGGCTGATGCACTCTTGCAGGAGCCGGATTGTTGCCAGAAGCGTAGGCTTCTATTGATGGCGACTGGAGTTGGAAATGGTCATTGAGCCACTCTAGAGCCTTAGAGCTCCGTAGGTATCCAGATTTATGGCGCTTTGTTGGAGCTTGTTGCTTTGTGGCCTTGGTGATGGAGCCTTTGCAATCGATGGATTAGCAATAGCCTTAAGAGCTTTTCATTTTGTTGGAGGTCGGGCGTGAGGTGCCGCCTGGGCATTGCTTTCTCGATTGCCATGGAGTGGGTCTAGGGAGCTGCTATGCTTGGAGGAGCCCATGGCTATAGTTGTTGGAGCCATGATGGCTGGTCCATGGGCTATGTAGGAGAGCACAGCAGTGGAGACTATGGATGCATAGATGGAGGCTCAAAGTGAGTCATGGCAGTGTAGTGGAGGTCACCCTAGAGGAGGTGATAGTCTTTGTTGGGAGGTCTTGTCAATTCAGTGCAGTTGCAAGCCGTGTCGATGAAGACCTCACTTGGAGGAGCCACCTTCGGAGAAGCCATTCTTGGAGGCTAAGGTGTAGGAGGGTCTCTCCATTTACATGAGAGACTCCAATTCTCTCAAGACTTGAGCTCCAAACCTAACTCTATCTCTTCGAAAAGAGATATCACAGGAGCTTTGCTTGTTGCAGCAGAGATAAGACTCTCCCTATCTCTCTAAACTCTCCCTATCTTTCCTTTCTCACTTGAAGTACAAAGGAAGAAGAACACTCTCTCTCACCATGGATCTCTCAATCTCTCAACAACAGAATTCTCTCGTAGAGGAATGGAAATCTTGTCGAGAGTTCACGCTCAACATCATGTGATCATGTGTGCATAGCACCATCATGTGATCATATGTGCATAACACTAACCCAATAGAGTGCTATAAAGGAAAGGGTTAGATCCCCTAACCCTAACCCTAAATGGGTTTGTATATATTCTACATTTTCAACTAAATCTAGTGTACAGTTAGTCATTTGTGGTGTGCTCTCTAGTTGTGCCCTCTCTCCTCATCTCCACTCTTCTCCTCTCCCCTCTTCATATTTTGGCATGGTATCAGAGCATCCTTGCCTTCCGTTGAGGCACTGTGATCTATATGCGAGAGGATGAGAGAGTGTGATTGATTGAGAGATCGAGAGTTCTTTCACTTCCGATGAGTGAGAGAATTTTTGTCCATTTGAAAAGTTCCCGTCCATATTTCCGTTCATTGCTTGAGTTCTTATAATAGTTTCTTGTGAGGGAGAGAGAGATTTATGTTCATTACAATTCATTTCCACTGAGATTTCCGTGAATCTCATCCATTTCAATCCATGTGATTGTGTGAGAGAGATTCCTTGTGAATCCGTCCGTTTTTGTTCATTGAAAGTTCTTTATTCCATGAGAGGGAGAGAGAGATCCTTTGAGAGAAAGATACAGAGAGTTCTTCATTGAGAAATATTTGTGAAAAAAGAGAGATTTCTGAGTCTTTTGAGAGTGAGAGAGTTTGAGTGCTATTGTGCTAAGCCTCTGGTCAACAAGCTCTCCTTGAGAGCTCAAGTATCCTCCAACAGAGCTCCAGGCAGCTCATCAAGCCAAGCCCCTCCTCCATTCTAGGTGGCTACTACAACAAGCTCTCCTTTGTTGCTTTAAACGATATGCAGCTCCATCTACGTCAACAAGAGCCTCCAAGGCGTGCTCTCCTACTACACAATGAATGCGGCACGGACTCAACCCTGTAGGAGCAAGATCTATAGCCGATAATTTTCTAAGGCTTTTGTTTCTTCTCGCGGCTATTCTTCGCAGTAATACATGTCCAATCGAGCTCATAGCAATCCTCGGGAAGTTGATCATTAAGTTCTTGAACTTGGTGATGAAAACGTCAATGGAAGAAATGAAACGAGCACCTCCGCCATAGCCCAAGCTTCTTGGCAAACATCCACCATGCTCTGAAACACTGAGTCCTCATGGAAGACAATGCAAGTAACATCCCTGTATCTTGCAACGGCGGTGTTCAAATCCTTTGCCTCAACCTTATTACTTGGTACACCTTGCATATTGCTTACAACATCTTTCAAGCAACTATAGAACTGAGTCCTCTTTGCCATAGTGGTGCCAAAAATTTATTTGGCATTGGTATTGTTTTCTTCTATGTTTGATAAGAGTTTGAGTATCAAGTGATAGCCTAGCGGCTCTCACTTATATCTATTTTCTAAGATATTGTATGGGATTGAGAGGATGAGTGGAATGGATCATTGTAAATACCATGTGTATGAATGATAAATACCTTGGTATGGGGTGAGAGTTATTTGTGTATGGGATATTATGGGGTTTTCCATGTGTTCCAATAATATAAGAGAGGCCACATGCCAAGCATGTGGAATGCATGTGGAGGAGTGTGGAGTCAAGAGGAATCCTTCTAGAATTCCTATGTGGAATAAGGAGGGTCCCTATGGGCTCCATGTGGGGAGACTCTTGACTTTCTCAATATTTTAAGAGTCTTGAGCATCTTTTGATGGGACCGATGGCAAGGGTGACAAAATCTCATCGATCTTATGTGATTGATGGGGAAAGCAATCTACAGGTAGCAATTGTAAATGGGTGAAGCAGGGTGACAAAATCTCTATAAAAGGAGCCCTCCTCTCGCTTGTTCATCATCCCTTCCACCATTAGGCCTCATGTTGCTGTAGCTCTAGTCTCTTCAAGCCTCTTCCATGAGCCTTCTCTCCCTCTTGTAGATACTCATATGTAGACTCTTGAGTCCATCTCTCTCTAGCTTATTCTCTCTCTATGAGTAGTCTTGGAGCTTCCGCTTCCTCTTGTATGCATGAAACCTCTTCTTCTCCCTTGTGTTTGTAGTATTTTGAGTTGCATTGGAGTGGAGTCTCACTCTATTGGTAATGAAGGTCACTTCAGGTTCTCTCTCTTGAGTGTCTCTTTCCTTTTTTCATTGTTTTCTCTTCCAAAGTGCTCAAAAGTGTTGTCTATTTGGCTGCTCATTGCACATACATGGTTTATCTATTTCCCAAGCCACACAAAGGAATTTTACCAATCTGCACAATAGGATGTGCAGTATCATCACCAGTCTCCACAAATCCTAGCTTTTTCATTTTCCTTGCATCTTGCATCCATTCTTCATGACCTGTCATGTGGTTTGATGCACCTGAGTCAACATACCACACATCATTTCGTTCTTCTACACTTGTCACAGAATTGGTCATATGCTGCACCATAAATAGATGCTCATTTCTGTCATCACCCTGCCTACTAGAAGATGCATAATTGCCTTGCTGCAATTTTCCATTCATAATGTCATTCTACTTTTTATAGCAGTCCTTAGCCATATGACCCATTTTGCCACAATAGTAGCATTCAACATTGCTGTTTGCATTTTGGCCTCTCTGCCATCCACCACGACCTCTTTGTCTCCCCCTGCCTCTAGAGTTACCACATCCTCCTGCATAGGACTGGTTTTCTTGCATTTGCTACATATTCTGATTTCTACCACGGCCTGCAGATCGGCCTCCTCTACCTTTGCCTCTACCTCTGCCAACATTTGAGTAGAAGACAGTTTCTTTTGAAGTTCCTGCTGAAGAAGATGCACCCCCATTTCTCTGCTCTTCAGAAATTAGAAGAGCAAACAACTCTTCAAAATCAGGAAATTTTTCACGGACGGCAATGGATGTCCGGAACTGCACATAATCCTTTCCTAGACCATTCAAGGTCACAGAAACTAGATCATCATCTTCCACTGGCGACCCAATGGAAGCAAGTGCATCTACAATTTTCTTCACCTTCATGTGGTAGTCATTTATGCTCAAATTTTCTCTCTGCACATTGTGCAACTCCTGTTTGAGTTGCATTTTCCTGCTTGCGTATTTGTGCTGTACATTTTTGCCAAAGTATCCCATGCCTCCTTTGGCGTACTTGCATCCTGAATATGCACAATCATGGAGTCCGAAATACTGATAGATAGCTAGTACATAACTTTCCTGGCTCTCTCATGCCATCCTTTAAATGCCTGCATTTCTTGTTGATTGGGAACATTAGGAAGAACATGTTCTTCTTCATTTCCTGTAATGAACTCCCAATAGCCTTTTCCCATAAGGAAATTCGTCATTCTAAACTTCCATGCTTGGAAGTTGTTCTTGTCAAGTTTTTCAGTGACAATCTGTGAAAGAGAATTAGATGCCATTACAGAACACTACAAAATATTCTGTCACTGCAAAAAAACACAGCTTTTGCCTCACATGGGCAGATCTGCAAAACTGATGAAAGTGGTATTTCACCACACAGTCACTTCCTAGTGACGATTTTGCATCAACAAGCAACAAGCATGATTCTGCAACTCCCAATATCTCTGCACACAGGCATACGATGCAATTTCTGCGGCAACTTTTCACCAACTAGCCGCGCAGTGGTCGCATAGCCAAAATAGGGCCTTTTTCTGAGTGCTTGCGAAGAACTTCCGCCTTCAAAACGGGCCCCAAAATGGCCTCGAATCAGAAAAATAAAGTCACCAAGGGCTTTGCCCTTGCCCGCAGCATATACTGCGCTCTCGCCACACCGCAAAGGGCATCTCAATTTGAGACAGTGCACTCTTGCATTTCTGGCTGTGCTACCTATAGAGATTTGCTCCCAAACTCGAAATAGGAAAGCAACACTAGTCCTCTTACCAGGACACCACGAACTTGGCTTGCTTTCTTGAGCTCCTTACCATGAACAAGGCTCTGATACCATGTGAAGATAGTGGGAGAGAGGGAAGGAGTCTCACTTGCGGCTTTCTCACATGCACAATGGGGGAATACACACAAAGGTGGAGGCTAAAAATAGTTTTTCTCTTCTTAGTTGTGAAAGCCAAAAGAACTCTAGTACATCATCCAGCTATTATTCATGGGCGGTGTACCAACTGCATCTCCAACTAGCAAGTCAGTGACATAAATGCACAACAGTCACCCTGGCATATTGCGAGTGGAGCTCGATATCTCAACATCTTTTCCATATGTCCACATCCTCCTTATTCCACATAGGAATTCTAGAAGGATTCCTCTTGACTCCACACTCCTCCACATGCCTTCCACACGCTTGGCATGTGATCTCTCTTATATTATTGGAATACATGGACATGAGGCCACCTCTTTATATGACTCACTCTTTCTATTTTCTTAAAACCCCCATAATATCCCATACACAAATAACTCTCACCCCATACCAACGTATTTATAATTCATACCTATGGTATTTAAAATGATCCATTCCACTCATCCTCTCAATCCTATACAATATCTTGAAAAATAGAAATAAGTGAGAGCCGCTAGGCTATCACTTGATACTCAAACTCTTATCAAACATAGAAGAAAACAACACCAATGCCAAATAAAAAATATCAATTTTTGGCATCACATCTTTCCCCCCCAATAGATCCTCTCTAATGACAGAGAGGGTCTATTGGCCCTCAAGGTGGTCAAGCATAGAAGAATTTAAGGCGATACTCTCATTGGTGCGTCCGGGTATCACCATGCCGTCAACATCCTCAAGTTGATAGGTGCCATTCATGAACTTCTTTTTGACTCGATATGGTCCCTCCCATCGGCCGATAAACTTTTTGTCTAGCCGCTTGTCTAGATGGCAATCAAATCTCATTACCAAATCTCCGTCTACAATATCTTTCTTCTTGCATAATTTGGTGTCAAAACGGGCCTTGCGCCTTTTTTGAGAAGCTTCCAAGTTTTGTAAGGCCTGTAATCTGCATTCATCCAAGGCTTCCAGTTGTACCAACCATTGAGCATAGGCATCCTCCTATCCTTCTTTTCTTGCAATAGCAATGCGAAGACTATGTATCTCCAATTCAATGGGTAAAATGGCTTCTATTCCATACACTAGTTGGAATGGCGTAAACCCAATAGCTAGCTTGTGTGTGGTTTTGTAAGCCCATAAAACTTCTGCCAAGTGCCTATCCCAATGCCTTTTCTTGGTGTCCACAAGCTTTCCCATTGAATTGCACAACAATCCATTTATTTTCTCAGCCAAGCCATTACATTGGGGATAGTATGGCATAGACATGCTATGATTTATCTTTAGCTTATGCACCACATCTTCAATTAGTTCATTTCTAAAAGAGGTTCCTCCATTAGTGAGAATTTCCAAAGGACAACCAAATTTGATCAAAGAGAAATTTTGCAACTGTGCTTGCCTTGCTATTGACTGTGGCCTTGGCCTCTGCCCACCGAGTTGCATAATCTGTGGCCACCAATAAATAATGCTTCTGAGATGAGCGAGGGAGTGGTCCCATAAAGTCCAACCCCCACCTCTCAAATGGTCCATATGCTAGAATAGGATTCAAGGGCCCAAGAATCAATCGTCACCTTCCAAACTTCTGGCATACTTTACAACTTCGACACCATTCATATACATCCTTATGGAGGCATGGCCAAAAGTAACCTGCATTAAGAATTCTCCTAGCTGTGCTTGCTGAAGCAAAATGACCAGAGCATTCATGACACATTTCTAGGATTCTCCTAGTCTCTCGAAGAATTTTTTATAAGTGTGGCAGACTTACATCCTCTAGAGAATGAGGGGTACATTTGGGGATTTTCACAATTCAGCATGGCCACAATGCTTATTGATCGAGCTTCGTTGTTCACAAATCAAAGAAAGCTAGATAAGACATTTGCACGCATAATGCATGAAGATACGAGGAAAACAAGAACTCCAATTGCCACTAATATCACTCTTCATCCTATGGCATTTAAGAGACTTCAAGAAGATGATCCTACATTGCCTGATGTCACATTTCAAAAGCGCGTGGACTTTCTTGATGCTTTTGAGAACTTTAGAAGGAGTGACTTTGTTCGTGGAGAGGCTTTCTACCAAAGTCGATATGGGACCGACATCGAGAAGAGATACATGCTAGCAAAGAATAGATTCTTGGAAAGATGTAGGTTTGAGCCCATTGATGGGCAACACTTTTGTGAAGCTTGCAGGATCACCCTTGATGAGGGAAGAAAAGGAAACTTGCCACAGATTGAGTGGATGGAAAAGTTTCAACGGGTCATTTGTCATATATGCATATTTAACGATGACTCGAAGTACATTCTAGAATTAGAAAGGCTGAATTCTGCTCCATTTAGGTTGAAAAAAAGCTCTTCTCTTTCTGAGATCTTGATAAAGGCAAGGGGGTGTGGAAAGCCTCAAATAGTGAAGGGCAGGAGACCTACATCTGAGTACATGGCAAAGAGGACTCGGTTCTATAGATGCTTGAAAGGTGTTGTAAGCAATACGCAAGGCATACCAAGTAATAAGGTTGAGACAAAGGATTTGAACACCGCCATTGCAAGATACAGGGATGTTACTTGCATTGTCTTCCGTGAGGACTCAGTGTTTCAGAGCATCGTGGATGTTCGCCAAGCATATGAAATAGGGAAGATATCCTTTGAGGCACCAGAGCACACTGCAACTTAGAGGAAAGAAATAATGAAACCGATGTCTATTGTTTGGTGGAGACCATTAAGGTTTGTTCCAGATGCAATAACAAAAGAAGTATGCAAGAAGATCCTAAGTGGTGACTGCTTCTTTGGAAAGAAGAGCAAGCATAGCAACTTGGATGAAGTGGTCACCCGAATGATTCAAAGTGAGGTTGCTCTCTTGGCACTATTATTTTTATTGAAATCTAATGATGAGTTAGCTAGCAAGTCAATTGATATGGATAAGAAGAAAGCACTTAACCTAGGGCAACTCCTTGATAAGACATGGGCTAGAAAGTGGTTGGCTTCAATGGATGCAGATGCCACACCAACAAAGGATCTAAGAGCTAAAATGCCAAAGGTTGTTGAGTTAGAATATATGGACATCAAGAAAAAGGCCTTGCAGTCCACTACTCAAGGTAGAGCAATTGGTGGTTTAGATGATGGTTCTCCATTTAGCTTCTCCTATGATATCCTGCTATCAGAGAATGATACAAAATTTGCACACATCAATGGCATTGATATAGAGCATTTCATAACAATGAGCGGTCATACTTGGGAGAAGCCATGCATATTTTTCATAGATTAATTGCAAGACCTTGCAATGTCACGGATAGTTGAAGTGGTGCGGTTTATTGTAGAAGGTCCTATGGCAGATAAGAAAAGATCAACGTTGGTCCTGTTCGTGACAGAATCACAAAGGGATGCCTTGTATGCGAGTCTGACATCTGCATTTGGGTATTTACTTTCAAAAGTATACCATGGTATAATCCTACATAATCATATGACTGTCTTGGAAGGCACTGCCATTCAAGTCTTGCAGCCTTTCTTGATGTGCTTCTTATCTAGGGGTGGTGGCAATCTAGTCAAAATTCCTTTAAGGACTCTCTAGCTTCATTACTTTGAGGACAATAAGGTTAAGCTTGATGCAGCAATGGTGGATTACAGAAAGCCGATGGATCCTAATGTGATACTAGAGATGACAAAGAATTTACTGAATGATGGGTGGAAAGTAGCATTGTATTGATGGGTTTCGCTGCTGAGAAATTGCTATGCCAATATAGAAATGTAAATGTCATTGATACCCCCCCATCAAATTGAGTTCTTTGACACATATTAGAGTTGCACTACCTTCTTTGAAGAGGAAAATGTCAAAGAAGAGGGTAGTGAGAAAAATGTCGAAGACGAGGGTAGTGAGTCTAAGGGTAATGATTCTAGCTAAGGTGATGATGAGGATGAAATCTCTGCATCTGATGACTTACGCCAAGAAGAAATCCGCACAAAGAATAAGGGTAATCAATTGTCAACTAGAGTCAAGGAGGTTCCACTCATCATACGGGAAGGCTCGTGGCAGTAAGAAGTAGTACAGCACGTCACAGGAAAAGGTAAGGCTAAAGAGGTGGAAGCACTTCCCTTGAAATTAAAAGTGAGGAAGGCACCCTTGATCTTGGGTGAAGGACATGCAAGTGGATCAAGCAAGGAAGCCTTACTCAAAGAAGGTATGGACGAGGCAAAGCATGACCAGGAGGAGTTACCAAGAGGCATACATGGTTCTTCAACCATGACCTTACAGACTCCAGAGCAGCCTACTAGTCAGGAACCTAGTAGCCAGGTCCCTACTCACCAAGAACTTGGTCATGAGACTCTAGAGCAGCCTACTAGTCAGGTGCTTGGAACTGAAGAGCAAACTACTGAGGACCTTGCTATTGAGACTCCAGTCTTAGAGCAGCCTATTAGTTAGGGTTGGTAGTCAAGGGCCTGGCATTGAGAACATTGGTACTGAGTAACATGATTGATGACGGCTTTGTAATCACAAGTTTTGAACTTCTATGTAAAGCGAATATCTAATAAAAAGTTTACTACTTTTTTGATTTCTTTACTCTCATTATTGTGTATAAAGATTGTTTATGAGGTCCATTTTATACTTAATGGTGTATTTTAAACTTTATGTCAAATGTATTTTTGTAGTTAAGGGTGTTTTTTAATACCAAGTGAGGTGTATATGTACACCACTTAGACATAAAAGGATTTATCTACACTACCTTTCCAAGGGGTTTCTGTACACCACCTTTCTAAAAGAAATGGTCATAAAGGTGTGTGCACACCACTTATACATAAAGGTGTTTATTTACACCACCTTTCTAAGAGAATTGGTCATCTATTGATGTTCTTAGGTGATAGTAGCTCAATTCACAAGAAGTTATGAAGATGTTTATGTAGACCACCTTTGTAAGAGATTTTTGTGAAGTTATGAATGTGTTTATGTAGACCACCTTTGTAAGAGATTTGGTTATGCATTGATGTTCTTAGTACTTAATCATCAAATCTTTTGTTTGGATTTGTCAAATCTAGTTCAAAAAACAACATTACTAGTATATTCAAAATTTTTAGACTATTTTTTAGTCCATTTCTCAAATTGTACTTTACACAAGTCCAAAAATTTTGAATAGTGTGTTTGTTTGTATCCAGTTATTGTTCGTTGCATGAGTGAAGGAGCAAAATATGGAATGGGTCATTAGGACAGGCATATCCATGTGTTTGATTGGGATCAAACTTTGCACAGGTCCTAAACCCTATGGTCTCCATGCTCCTCCAAAATTTGAGTCCCATTCAACACCAAATGTGGGCACGGGGAGGTCAGAGGGTCCATTTTCACCTATGCACCTCATTGCATCAGTGAAGGTGCAAAATATGGAATGGATCATTAATATTTGCATGTCCATGGGTCTGATTGGGCTCAAAATTTTCAAAGGTCCTAAACCCTATTGTCTCCATGCTCTTGCAAAGTTTGAGTCCCATCCCGCACCAGATGTGGGCACGGGGAGGTCCGAAGTCCCATTTTCACCCTATGCACCTCGTTGCATGAGTGAAGGAGAAAAATATGGAATGGGTCATTAGGATTTGCATGTCCATGTGTTGGATTGGGCTCCAAATTTGCACAATTCCTAAACCCTATTGTCTCCATGCTCTTGCAAAGTTTGAGTCCCATCTCGCATCAGATGTGGGCATGGGGAGGTCCAAGGGCCCATTTTCACCCTGTGCACCTCATTGCATGAGTGAAGGAGCAAAATATGGAATGGGTCATTAGGATGTGCATGTCCATGTGTTAGATTGGTCTCAAAATTTGCACAAGTCCTAAACCCTATGGTCCTCATGCTCTTGCAAAGTTTGAGTCCCATTCAACACTAGATGTGGGCATGCGGAGGTCAAAGGGCCCATTTTCACCCTATGCACCTCGTTGCATTAGTGAAGGAGCAAAATATGGAATGGGTCATTAGGACAAGCATGTACATGTGTCCGATTGGGCTCAAATTTGCACAGGTCCTAAACCCTATGGTCTCCATGCTCCTGCAAAGTATGAGCCCCATCCGACACCGGATGTGGGCATGGGGAGGTCAGAGGGCCCATTTTCACCCTATGGTGCAAAATATGGAATGGGTCATGAGGATGTGAAGGTGCATCAGTGAAGGTGCAAAATATGGAATGGGTCATGAGGATGTGCATGTCCATGTGTCTGATTGGGCTCCAAATTTTTGCAGATCCTAAACCCTATGGTATCCAATCGGATCCGACACCAGATGTGGGCACGGGGAGGTCAGAGGGCCCATTTTCACCCTATGCACCTTGTTGCATCAGTGAAGGAGCTAGGACAGGCATGTCCATGTCTCGGATTGGGCTTAGAATTTGCATAGATCCTTTGGTTTCTCTACTCTTGCAAATTTTGAGTCCCATCTGACACCGGATGTGGGCACAAGGAGGTCAGAGGGCCCATTTTCACCCTATGCACCATGTTGCATAAGTGAAGGAGAAAAATATGGAATGGGTCGCTAGGATATTTTGTCTTTCATAATTTCTATTGAATATTTTGAATTTCAAATTTTATTAGGTCATTCTCTTAGTGGGAAATTTGAAAAATACTAGTGGACACATTTATTTTACATTTACAAACTTAACTTCGATCTCCTTTCGAATAATTTGATATTATTAGTGTGGACCATTAACACTATAGAGTCTTGAATATTACAAAGCTTGGTCCCTCCTAAACCATAGAGTCTCCTGTTTGCTACTTAAAACTCTCATCAAAGTAGTTTTGAGAATATTCTAGAACAACTTTTGGCATAGCGATCAAGCTACAAACTTGTTCTAACTATAAACAAAAGCACAACTTCACTTTTTATTCATAAAATTCAAAACTCAAGTTGATACATAGTTTATTAATAGTTGTCTCACAAGATAAACATATCAATCTATTGGGGCAATTTGTGTATCAAAAGCCAATCATCTAGCTTGTTGTCAAAAACTTAATTTTAAAGAGAGTTGTAGTCATGGTGGTCCTTATGCAATAACTGTTGATGGTGTAGATACAATTGCCACTGTGTTAGGACCCTGGCATATGATTGTTTGAAGGCAAACTTATTCATTCATTGAAAATTTAGAGTGACATGTTTTCTTAGGCGAAGTTTAGCAATGGAATGATGTGAGATTAACATCACGCTAAAATATCTTATGGCACTTGAGAGCAAACATATATATATAAATTACCTTTATTTCAAATTCAAATATTTAACTTCATAAAGCATGTATACACGTTGTGATACACCTAGTTTGAATTAAATTCGTTGCATTATTCACATTTTGAATTAAATCCATTGCATTATTCCATTAAGGTGTTTGAATTAAATCTATGCATTATTCACATTTTATGCGAGATAAGATTGCAAAGAGAGAGAGAGAGAGAGAGAGAGAGAGAGTATCGTGATAAACAAAGATACCATATAATCACATGCTGAAAATAACATAACCACCATAATCATCACATATCGCACACCACGCATGTCATCTACAGGCATCAATCATCATCATCAATGTACGTACATCATCATCAAAGTAGATAACTCATAGTACATGCACGGTCATCAAAGTATGCCATGTACATCAAAGTATACATACATGATCGCCAAAATATGTGCCACCTACATCAGCTATCATCAAAGGAATCAGAAAACTTGACATAGGTGCCTCTAATCACCCTTTGACGTGGCTCCTATGTGACACGCTGCCCGATCGTTTGCTATGTAGAAGGTCCAGCCTTGTCTCCATGGGATGCGGTAGCACAGTGAGCCACTGCTTGTATCTCCATAATCCTCGTGTCCTCCACATATGCGTGCTTGAGCTCCCAAAGTCACTAATTTGCATGGATTCGTGCCTCAAATCTAGCACGAGTAAGCTCCTCCTCACGTTTGAGCCACGGGTCCATATCCTCCCCAATATTCTGCTGCACCCAATCCTACAAGGATATCTCTAGGTGTGCCTCTCGCTCGATGCATTGTGCCTCCTCTGCTCATGCCTCATCATCAGGCATGAAGTCTGCATACAAGAACTACTGGGGTATACATGCAGCAATCATTGCGGCATCAAATCCCTCCTGCTCAAGCAAATCCCTCTGTGCCTCTACCCTATAATGCTCTGTCAAGATTGTGTAAGCGATGGGGTCAATAGCCTGGCCATGTCTAGGGTTTAGGTTATCAATACCTAGACCATGATAGGTAGGCACTTCGATATCAACAAAATAAACTAGGCAACATGCCCGTGAAACCATATGGTGGGTCAGGCAGTGGAGATGAGTGAGGTGGCCGCATCCTAGGCCAAAATTTCCTACGCTATCAAAATCTCATCAAAATCCTCTTGGCAAAGGACACACATAGACATGGAGATCCTAGTGAGTACTGCTGGGTCTATGGGACGTCTGGTGGGAACATCTAGAGGAGGGGTGGGATACAAAGCAACACTAGGGTGTATCCTATGGCAACTCTCGTCACGTGAGATGTGCCTTAGCTGCTACTGATACAAATAGTGCTCAACTCGATGCTCAACTCGATGGTATGCAATGCATGCCAAGACCCTCTACTCCTGTAGCTCTACCTCTAGCTATCGTATTCGAGTCTCCATATTCCAAAGAAACACACATCATGAGGTGAGAAAGGGGCATAGCACATAACTCATGTGGCACCAAAATATAGTAAAAGACTACTCACTGGTAGACTCTGCCAACCGCACCTCCAAATCAGCAATACGTGCATCACACTCATCTACGGGAGGTGGAATCTATAGTGTGCACATGCAAAAATTATTCTAACGTGACTTTGCAAAGAAAAAAAACATGGCAAATTTTATAGATCAAGAACAGTGATCTCTATCTGTACAGGGCGAAGACCATGTCGTGCAAGGATGCAGCTTTAGAATGAACATCCAAATGTAGTAATCCTCCGATGGATCGCAATACTGGTGCAGGGGCAGGATGAAGCTTTGGTGCCTCGCGCTAGCGTTGCACACATGTTGTCTCCTGCTGGCATCCCATCTTGCCACGTCCAGCTCCTGATCTAGGACGTGCACTGAGATAGTCCACCCTATGCCCGAGGATGAACTCAGCATATAGTTGCATCGCAAATGAGTGAGGGATATGGCAGTTGTGAGGCAACCGACCACCATTGGCAGTGAGATACCTTGGAGAGATATGTGATGCCATCATGGGGGTGCATACACCACAATACAGTCCTGAACGAGGTTGCTGGGATGCTATCTGACCATCCCAAAAAAGTAGATCTAGTGCCTCCCCCCTCCCTATGAGGAGAATCATGCTCAAATAGGGCATGTGGAGCTCTCCAATCCATGCCTTGAGCTCCTACCTTATCCTCTGCTTGCGACTGAAACATCTGCTGAAGGTCCTCATAACCACCTAGTCGACGTAGACCATCAATGAATCCACGCTCACAACCAAGTGAGGGGGGGCCCCAGCATCCTGCAAAGTCCTCATCTCGACTCTCAAAATCTCAATCTGCTGTTGTATAGTGGCGGGAGCTGCATCAGGTCTGCACAAATAAGCACATATGTCTAAGGTCACTAATTCAAGTTGCATATGTACGTTTGCATGTGTCTACCCACATACACATGCATGCTCAAGTGCAAAACCCAAAGCTGACCTACATGGATTTGGCTTCAGCTACATAATTCAAGCACTAACACAAATTAGTGCTCCATAACAACAACATTGGCATCCCTAGAGGACCAAGTCTTTGCTACATGTTTTGGGGTATTCTACATGTTTCTATCCATGACTATCATTAAGTGTAACTATTCTTCTATCACTCCATAATGTTTGTTAACAATTCTTTTGTTTTTACATTTTTCTACTCAAAATGAAAGTTTGCAAATCCTTTCATGCATAATAGTGGAAGTGATAATGCAAGTGAATAAAAGCAAAATCCTAATGAAGGGTATAATGATTTCTTTCTTGACTTTGAAAGTTTATTGCTCTTGGATGAATAGCTTGATAGCTATTTCCTTTATGAAAATTATCTACTACTAAACCTATAAAATGTGTTGCCCGCTATTCAATGAGGTGAATTGGGCAACCTGTTTCATCGTTCTCCATCTTCCAGCTTTCCTGTTCCATTCTGACTCTCTCTAGAAAGGAAAAGTTTGTTGCATCCTGTGTGGTAGTTCCTTGTACAAAGCAGCAAGCTTAAGTCCCACCCTCTGGGGGGGAGAGACAATCCGAACTTGTGGGGCTATGGCGATGATGGTCTTCTTCCTCCTCCCCCTGCTGCTGAGGCAGTCGATAGAGCGAGCGAGGAAAAGCGAGCGGGCCCAAAAAAGCGAGCGAGCTTTTCTGCAATTTCCTTATCGAGGTACTCAACATAGCTTTGTGGAAACCACTATTTGGGAAGATTCTCGAAAATAAAACTTATGTTACTATGTGTAACTATACCAATATTGCGAATTATAGTCTACCTTAACTTCCAATTGGAGCCATACTCACATTATGCAACAATAATATGTGGGTTTGAAAGAAACCGAATTTCCACTCCAAAGCGGATTCCATTACTGATACAACAAATCTTTTGCATTTGAAATGGGTCTTATTATCAAACTCCTTCAATAATCAAAACAAATGTGTTGCTTGATATGTTGAACTTAGTAACGTAAACATCACTTCACCCATATGCGGGGAAAAAAAACTGTCTGTAGACTTCATAGCATGGGATTGCATCAACACTTATAACATTCAAAATGGTTCTTCTTATTAAAAGTGTTATCAACCATGAAAGAAAATGTTTAAAAATAGTTCACCCATATGTTGAAAAACCCAAGTGTCATTTATGACATTCAGAATTGTTCTTGCAACCATCCTGTAGTTCCTAGAGATTTTGCCCATACTTCCAACCCCTTCCCTTCAACCACTAAGAGGTATCTAATAGTTTTATAGAACACTTGAGGTATCATCACCTCCTAATACAAAACCATTATTACTATTTGTAGAACACTTGAGATATCATCACCTCTTAATACAAGACCATTCTTACTATTTGTAGAACACTTGAGATATCATCACTCCTTCCCTTTAGCCACTAAGAGGTACCTAATACTTTTGTAGAACACTTGAACCATTCTTAATATTTGTAGAACACTTGAGATATCATCACCTTTTAATACAAAACCATTCTTACGGTTTGTATAACACTTGAGATATCATCACCTCTTAATATAAGACCATTCTTAGTATTTGTAGATCACTTTAGATATCATCGCCTCTTAATACAAGACCATTCTTACTATTTGAGAGATTAATGGATTAAAGGTTTGAAGCTCATAGGAGATGAAGGAAGAGAAAGTCAGTTTCAACATGAGGACAATAAAACTAATTGGAATATTTTGACTTATGTATTATACCTTTTTGAAGACTATGAATTTAAGTCAGTTTCAACATTAGGATGATAAAACTAATTAGAATATTTTGACTTATGTATTATATATTTTTGAAGACTATGAATTTTAATGAGGAGAGGCACGCACACTACTTAGTAAATACACTAGTACTACTACTAGCCTACGACTATTAAGCCTAGTAGCACCAGTGTGATTTTGAGTCTTGTATCAACCTTTTGATAATTTTCTTTCATCGTTAGTACAATAGAAATTATTCCTTCTATCAGAAGAATCTTGCCAAATTTATTCAAAGTGATGATTTTGTAGTCTACATCCACTATCCTCTGACTCTCAAAAATATATTAAATGTGAGCACCCATTTATCTTGTATGATCAACCCTAGACTATGCTGCGATAGGACATTACTAGAATAAAAAAAATATGAATTGATATGGCGATGTTCGGTGTGAAATAACCAAATTAAGGATTTAATAAGAAAGAAAACAATCAGAATCAATAGGCTATTCAATCGCTCAAATCTGCACAGAAATTATAATGTGCCTCCCAACTCTTATGCATTCCAGCTCCTCATGTTTGACAAGAATGCAAACAATAATGAAATCACATTTTCTTTAGTTTCAAAGTAAGCAAAGCACCAAAAATAAATGCAAACATATTGGATGAGGAATAAATAGGTATAGATATAGATAGACCTATATATATGCATTCATAGATTTAATGATTATTAAAGTTGGATGGTCGTAATAATATTATGTGTACTATCATTGGGATTAGGACTACTATTGGTAATATTGTATGTAGTAGTAGGAGAACTACCATTAAGGAACACTCAAATAAAATTACTAATGGTGGTGATAAAACTACCACTAGTAGTTTGGTAATTACCCCTAACATCCACAACAAATATTTGATGGGTAGCTAGTATTAGGTCAAAAGGCCCCAATTGTGCTATAATAATGGACCAAAAAAGGGAGTGCTATAGCATCACCTAAGGGTCACTTTTTATCCATGAAAGAAACAAGTCGGTGCAACCTAGGTCATACAGATCTAGGTCATGTGGAGTGGTTTGCGTCTCTTTCCTTGACAAAAAAGTTACACTACCTTTGATAGTAACTACAAAGATTGCTGCCATAGTGCCGTAGAGTAGCCCCTAGGTTGCACCATCATCCTTTTTTGCTTTTGAGCCATTAAGTTTGATCCACTGATTTTATGTAGAATTATTCTACTATATGTTCACATGTCCTTAATAGGATCTTGATATAATCCCTTCCATTGTAAGTACTTTTACTTTAAGTTTCACATATCCTTAACAAACCACTAGGCTTCAACACATATTCATTCTTATGTTTCAAGCCTCAAAATCAAACACCCTTGTAAAAGGGATAATGTATTAAAGCTACATTCAATCCATCAAATCTTTGAATAACAGTTCTATTGAAAATTCATGTATCATCAATAGGATTTCATCCATTATATGTTCATTTGTCTTTAATAGTATGTCTAAAAATTCATGTATCTTCAATATTATTTTTCTCATGTGTTCCAATATCTTCAAAAGGATACCTTTATTTATGTCCAAACTTGAGCATTGATTTGTATTTATCAAACACAATTTCACTCCACCTATTCTTTAGAATGAAATTTTTTCGCCAAAAGTGGGCCAAATGTAAGGTCTTTCCACATATTCTTAAGAATGAAAATTTTGACCTTATGTTGGCAAGTCTATGGGATGAGGGTAAGGACAAAGTCTCTGGTACGGTGCATTAGGTCTTGATTAATTCTTCTTTAGGCTTGAATATTTAATGCATTAACTTCACGACTATTGTTTATGCTTGAACTTGTAATGTATTAATTTCATGACTTAGGATTTTATGAAGTTATATCTAACATGTCCCAAATTTAATGGAAATTAATATCCTACATAACACAACAAAGTATCATCATATCCCTTCCCAAAATCAATGCTACCTAGCAACTCTCCTGGCATTTTCACTGCCTTGCATTTGAGTTAGCTATGATGAAGAATGTTGCCTGCCTTTGGAACCTCTTAGAGTTACCGTTAGCATGATCTAATTTCATGTACCCCAAAACTTGAGACTTGGAGATTCCCATATCACACCAGTGGTAGCTATCTTGTCCACTCTCAATGCTAGTAAGAGCTAGGCCCCATAGACCGGTAAAAGAAGTCTTTTTGGAGGTTCAATTTTTTCCCTTCGTCTTCTGCAGGCCCCATGATAAAATAGGATATATTCATCACCCTACATTTAATGCAAGAATTGACACAACTTTTTTGGACTTGACTATGTAGTTTACATCTCAAACTTGGTGCTAAAATTGCAGACTGGGAGATTCCCATATCACACCAATGGTAGCTATCTTGTCCACTCTCAACACTAGTAAGAGCCGGTCCCCATAGACCGGTAAAAGAAGTCTTTTTGGAGGTTCAATTTTTTGCCTCCGTCTTCTCCGGCCCCATGACGGAATAGGATATATTCACCACCCCTTGGACTTGCTCTATTTGTCTAGTTGTGTCTCTCCACAAAAATCGGAATGGGGCCTATTTTCCCCATCTAGTAAAACTATATGCATCAATATGTATGTATGTATGTATGTATGTATGCATGCATGCATGCATCCATGTATGTATGTACACCACCCCTTGGACTTGCTCTATTTGTCTAGTTGTGTCTCTCCACAAAAATCGGAATGGGGCCTATTTTCCCCATCTAGTAAAACTATATGCATCAATATGTATGTATGTATGTATGTATGTATGCATGCATGCATGCATCCATGTATGTATGTACACACACACACACATGTATGTATGTATGTGTACTAAAACTACTAAAACTATATGCATCAAATAATGTTGTTGATCAATTTTTGGCATACCCCACCAAAATCAAGACCCCCATTGCAAAGAAAGGTAAGGAACACAAGTGCTTGTTCTTATGCTCATGAAAGAACAAAATGCATGACATAGGCAACCAATGGGGTCTTACTTTTGATGTTTGTATCTATGTATGTATATATGTATGTACATACATACATGCATACATATATATATATATATGTGTGTATATATATATATATATATATGTATGTATGTATGTATGTATGTGTGTGTGTGTATGTATGTATGTATGTATGTATGTATGTATGTATATATGTGTATATGTATATGTTGATGCATATATGTATATATTGATGCATACAATTTTGATATATGGAGAAAATGGACATGAAAACCATCTAAATTGGTTCTTGTTGTTCGATTTGATATATGACATGATCTTATTTGGATTTGTAAGTCCAAAGATATGGGGTTCTACTTTTAGGGCCTGAATGCCTATTTTAGGCAGCGCGTTAACACGCTGCCTATTTCATGCATTTAGGCCTCAAAAGTAGGACCCCATTGGGGTTGCCAATGGGGTCCTACTTTTGAGGCCTAAATGCATGAAATAGGCAGCGTGTTAACGCGCTGCCTATTTTAGGCATTCAGGCCCTAAAGATAGAACCCCATATCTTTGGACTTGCATATCCAAATGGGGTAATGTCATATATCAAATCGAATGGCAAGATCCAATTTAGATGGTTTTCATGTCCATTTTCTCCATCAACCAAAACTATATTCATCAAATAATGTTGTTGATCAATTTTTGGCATACCCCCGAAAATCAAGACCCCCATTGCAAAGAAAGGTAAAGAACACAAGTGCTTGTTCTTATGCTCATGAGACAACAAAATGCATGACATGGGAAACCAATGGGGTCTTACTTTTGATGTTTGTATGTATGTATGTATGTATATATATGCATGTACATACATACATACATATATATATATATATATATATATATGTATGTATGTATGTATGTATGTATGTATATGTTGATGCATATATGTATATATTGATGCATACAATTTTGATATATGGAGAAAATGGACATGAAAATCATCTAAACTGGCTCTTACCATTTGATTTGATATATGACATGACCCCATTTGGATTTGTAAGCCCAAAGATATGGGGTCCTACTTTTAGGGCCTGAATGCTTGAAATAGGCAGCGCGTTAACGCGCTGCCTATTTCATGCATTTAGGCCTCAAAAGTAGGACCCCATTGGCAACACAATGGGATCCTACTTTTGAGGCCTAAATGCATGAAATAGGGAGCGCGTTAACGCGTTGCCTATTTTAGGCATTTAGGCCCTAAAAGTAGCACCCCGCATATTTGGGCTTGCATATCCGAATGGGGTCATGTCATATATCAAATCGAATGGCAAGATCCAATTTAGATGGTTTTCATGTCCATTTTCTCCATCAACTAAAACTATATTCATCAAATAATGGTGTTTATCAATTTTTGGCATACCTCCCCCAAAATCAAGACCCCCATTGCAAAGAAAGGTAAGGAACACAAGTGCTTGTTCTTATGCTCATGAGACAACAAAATGCATGAAATAAGCAACCAATGGGGTCTTAATTTTGCTGTATGTATGTAATTATGTATATATGTATGTATATACATACATATATATCTATATGTGTATATATGTGTGTGTGTGTGTGTGTGTGTGTGTGTATGTATATATATATATATATATATGTATATGTATATGTATATGTTGATGCATATATGTATATATTGATGTATATATTGATGCATACAATTTTGATATATGGAGAAAATGGACATGCAAACCATCTAAATTGGATCTTGCCGTTCGATTTGATATATGACATCACCCCATTTGGATATGCAAGTCCAAAGATACGGGGTACTACTTTTAGGGCCTGAATGCCTAAAATAGGCAGCGCGTTAACGCGCTATCTATTTCATGCATTTAGGCCTCAAAACTAGGACCCCATTGGCAACCAATGGGGTCCTAGTTTTGAGGCCTGAATGCCTAAAATAGGCAGCGCGTTAATGTCACGGACCAGGTCTTCGGGACTTAGAATTTTTCTCTATGCAGCGGATATCTCTCGACCCGGCCCGCTGACCTCAGGCGCACCTAGGACTCACCAGCCCCAGACACACCCGGAGCTATCCGCAGCTCGTTTGCGTCCCGCGACGCCTCTACGTTTTCTGGCCAAAACAGGCCCTGGCACGTCCTGCACCTAGACAGCCGTTTCCGATCCCAACCACGACGCGTCCTCCCCTAGACCGCCGTTCACGGATCCTCTGATCCCCACGCCCCTTTCATGGGCCACTGCTCCCCAAACGGTTCCGACTCCCCACTTGTATCTCGGTCTCGCAGTGAAGACACACAGACTCACGGGCCTGCGCAACACCTGACCTTCCTGGGATAGCTTCCCCGATTCGCAAGTCACACACGGAACGCCCGCCCCGCGATGTTCCACCTTTATAACGCGCTGCCTATTTTAGGCATTCAGGCCCTAAAAGTAGTACCCCGTATCTTTGGACTTGCATATCCAAATGGGGTGATGTCATATATCAAATCGAACGGCAAGATCCAATTTAGATGGTTTGCATGTCCATTTTCTCCATCAACTAAAACTATATTCATCAAATAATTTTGTTAATCAATTTGTGGCATACCCCCCCAAAATCAAGACCCCCATTGCAAAGAAAGGTAAAGAACACAAGTGCTTGTTCTTATGCTCATGAGACAACAAAATGCATGACATGGGAAACCAATGGGGTCTTACTTTTGATGTTTGTATGTATGTATGTATGTATATATATGCATGTACATACATACATACATACATACATACATACATACATACATATATATATATATATGTATGTATGTATATGTTGATGCATATATGTATATATTGATGCATACAATTTTGATATATGGAGAAAATGGACATGAAAATCATCTAAAGTGGATCTTGCCGTTTGATTTGATATATGACATGACCCCATTTGGATATGCAAGTCCAAAGATACGGGGTACTACTTTTAGGGCCTGAATGCCTGAAATAGGCAGCGCGTTAACGCGCTCCCTATTTCGTGCATTTAGGCCTCAAAAGTAGGACCCCATTGGTGTTGCCAATGGGGTCCTACTTTTGAGGCCTAAATGCACGAAATAGGGAGCGCGTTAACGCGCTGCCTATTTCAGGCATTCAGGCCCTAAAAGTAGTACCCCGTATCAACACCAATGGGGTCCTACTTTTGAGGCCTAAATGCATGAAATAGGGAGCGCGTTAACGCGCTGCCTATTTCAGGCATTCAGGCCCTAAAAGTAGTACCCCGTATCTTTGGACTTGCATATCCAAATGGGGTCATGTCATATATCAAATCAAACGGCAAGATCCACTTTAGATGGTTTTCATGTCCATTTTCTCCATCAACTAAAACTATATTCATCAAATAATATTATTGATCAATTTTTGGCATACCCCCCCAAAATCAAGACCCCCATTGCAAAGAAAGGTAAAGAACACAAGTGCTTGTTCTTATGCTCATAAGACAACAAAATGCATGACATGGGAAACCAATGGGGTCTTACTTTTGATGTTTGTATGTATGTATGTATGTATATATATGCATGTACATACATACATACATACATACATACATACATACATACATACATACATACATACATATATATATATATATATATATATATATATGTATGTATGTATATGTTGATGCATATATGTATATATTGATGCATACAATTTTGATATATGGAGAAAATGGACATGAAAATCATCTAAATTGGCTCTTGTCGTTTGATTTGATATATGCATGACCCCATTTAGATTTGTAAGTCCAAATATACGGGGTCCTACTTTTAGGGCCTCAATGCCTAAAATAGGCAGCGCGTTAACACGCTGCCTATTTCATGCATTTAGGCCTCAAAAGTAGGACCCCATTGTGCTGCCAATGGGGTCCTACTTTTGAGGCCTAAATGCATGAAATAGGTAGCGCGTTAACGCACCACCTATTTTAGGCATTCAGACCCTAAAAGTAGCACCCTGTATCTTTGGACTTGTATATCCGAGTGGGGTCATGTCATATATCAAATCGAATGGCAAGATTCAATTTAGATGGTTTTCATGTCCATTTTCTCCATCAACTAAAACTATATTCATCAAATAATGTTGTTTATCAATTTTTGGCATACCCCCCCCCCAAAATCAAGACCCCCATTTTGTTGTATGTATGTAAGTATGTATATATGTATGTATATACATACATATATATCTATATGTGTATATATATATGTGTGTGTGTGTGTGTGTGTGTGTTTGTGTGTATACACACACACATGTATGTATGTATGTATGTATGTATGTATGTATATATATATATATATATATATATATATATATATACATACATACATAAGTATATATTGATGCATATCTTGATCAATATATTTATGCATACAGTTTTGATTGATGGAGAAAATAGGCATGAAAACCATCTAAATTGGCTCTTGCCATTCGATTTGATATAGGACATGATCCCATTGGGATTTGTAAGTCCAAAGATACGGGGTCCTACTTTTAGGGCCTGAATTCCTAAAATAGGTAGCTTGTCAATGTGCTACCTATTTCATGCATTTAGGACTCAAAAGTAGGACCTCATTTTGTCCTACATGGGGTCCTAATTTTGAGGCCTAAATGTATGAAATAGGCAGCGCATTGACGCACTGCCTATTTCAGGCATTCAAGTCCTAAAAGTAAGACCCGGTATCTTTGGAATTACAAATCCAAATGGGGTCATGTCATACATCAAATCAAATGGCAAGAGCCAATTTAGATGTTTTCATGCCTATTTTATCGATTTAATAAAGGTATATGCATCAAATAATGTTGTTTATCAATTTTTGGCATACACCCCCAAAATCAAGACCCCCATTGGAAAGAAAGGTAATGAACACAAGTGCTTGTTCTTATGTTCAGGAGACATTAAAAAAGAGGCCTGGTAGCCCAAAAATGGCAGCGCATCAATGCGCTATCATTTTTGGGTTGCCAGCTGGTCTCTTTTTGTTGTCTCACGAGCATACATATGGAGGTTATTATACAATATAACTAAGAAAGTAGTATTGAAGTAGTTCTACAATTTGGATGCATTAAGAGCATTCATATAGCAAGGAAGAATATAATAATTGAATACATTTTTTTTTCAATACATATTGCTAGTGAGACTACCAAAAAGAGGCTCTACCCCTCATGATGTCTCTGGATACATAATATGAGATTGCTTGATGCTTGGATTGCAGCTGGAAACGTTGCGTGGGCAAAGCCACTATATGCCTCAAGTGTTGGAAATTGATGTATGGCTCAAGTGCTAGAATGTGCAAATCATGGCCAAAATCAAGACCCCTTAGAGATTCCATGAGGGCTATCCTTTTACTACTACACACATCACCTTTAGTCGAGGGGCAGAACCATTCCTCATCACAGGCAGCAAGTTCATGGGACCCCATCCCATGATCCAAGGCATTATTCAAAGGCAAAGTATTTCTGACCATTCCCAAATTGAGTTTGCCAATTCCTAATCTGATTGATTTCATTTACTGGACTTGCAATGCTTGCAAAGCCCTTGCTTAAGCTTGAATGAGCCTCTTGATTTTGGGGGTATGATGGTCAAAAATGGCTTAACACGCCCAAAATCAAGAGGCTCATTCAAGCTTAAGCAAGGGATTTGCAGGTCTTGTTTTTGGGTGGCAAAAGCACGAAAAATGACAGCGCATTAAGGTGTTGCCATTCTTATGCTTCCCCCCTCCAAAAACAAGACCCCCAAGCTATTCATTGGAGACACCAAAATGAGGAGAAGGATGACGTGAGGAGTAGAGGAGCTGGCGAATGAGGGGAGGGACAGCCTTGGAATTGCCAGCAACAAGCATGATGCAAGGAGGTGAGAAGGCAAAGAAGCAAGGAGGTGAGGAGGTGAGGAAGCAAGGAGGTGAGGAGGCAAGAGGCAGTCTTGAAGGGCAACAAGAGGGTGGAGGTGGCCAAAAGAGTAAGCAGGAAAGGGAGGGATGGAGATTGCTTGTAGGAAATGCTTGGATTAATGCTACAAATGCCATTTTTTTTTGTGTGTTTTGCAGCATGAAATTTTTATGGCATTTTTCTTTTAAAAAATACAACATTGTTGTGATTAATTGCGCTACAAACAACTCAAGCGGTAAAGCACCATGGATTAGTAAAACAATATACATCACAAATGGATGCATACACTCATATACATCACCGATGGATGCATACACTTATACTCACATCAATTTCCAATATTGTATTAGATGGACCCTTAGCATATATGTGTGCATAGAAGACCATTTCCTACATCGATCCCTGATTTCATAGTTAAATTATTCCCTTTCTCACATTCTAACATGTGAAGATTTAATGTACATGCATTATGGGCACATTATATTGCAGTTTATGACTAACTTTTTTTATGAATGCATGATACTTGTATATGGTCAAGGAAGGTATATTATCATTTTTGAATGACAAGATTACTCTATGCTCCATTTTATCCTATATTAGAAACTATGATCACTAGATATTACATAAATGTATTGCTCCATTATATCCTATACTAAAAACTATTTTGACCCAAATACATAATGCCAATTGAGGTTAGTACTCATGACAAGTGATGAAAACAATCTAATGGTATGAATGAGATCTTATAAATTTTGGATATATAATATGGGTACTATGTTGATTGAGCTATTTTTCTAAGGGAATATTTTCAACTTAATTACTAAATACATACTTACAATGGTGACCTGATTCCCATCTATATGTATAATCAAGTTTTACTTTGTGTTTAAAAAAAAGCTTTTGCATAAGGTTAAAATTCGAATAGTATTTATATTTGTTTAAGACTACCCATTGAGCTGGCTCCTATCCTTATATTGAACATGATAATGTTCATAAAGATTTTATGAATACAAATAGATAGCATTGGCTCTCTTTTTAGTGGTTGGGAATGAACCCTAAAAGTACCCTAAAACGACTATGTATTCCCTTATTTGTAGCATGGAAGTGATCATGGTAGAGTGGCATAATCCCTATTTTGCTTTTTTCATAGGTTTTTTTGCTACTCATGGTTGGTAGATACACCACGGCATAGATCCAAATAGATATTTGGTTTTTTGCTTCAACTTGCTTGACTAGACTTTCCTTGATGATTGTTCGATTGTGCATCATGAGTAGTCACTGGCTTAATTGATGCATTAAGTGCAATGTTTTCCTTAAAGTTTTTCATACTACAAGATACGAGTTTGCTTATAGGGGTGGAAATAGAAGCTTGTTAACGCTTGGTGCATATTTTTCGTTAGATGCAGCAGGATACTAGTTACAGAGTGTTGGCCAATTATTTCACTTGAATCATGCTCCTCTTATGCTTGAGTTTATGGTCACGTATTGAGTTTAACATAATAGTCTACAGGATACTGGATGAGCACTCAACATAGTGGTTAGATGCATTCATTTCTAGCTCCGATAGAATTATCATTCAGACATTGGTCATAAAAGAAGTATGGAGGGCTAAAATCCTTTTTTGGCTCCCTAAGTTTTTTAAAGCATGGTATTGTCCAGATTACATAGGTATTTTCACTAAGCAAAATTAATCCTTATGATGAAAATGTGTTTTTTTTCTTTTGACATAGTTAGTTCTGTTTCCATGTTTTTGGATCGAATGTATGGATGATCTTCTGCAAGCATAAAAGACATGATATGTATATGTAGCACATGATTATGTTTACATATTTTCAGTCATATATTCTACCTTGTGATCTATCGTGGATGTTCAATCTGAGTAGTGTTTGCTTTTTTTATCGCAAATTTTATGTATTGTTATGTCTCTACCTCTCCACGACGACTCAAATTGATAGTATGGGGATGAAAGAGAAGTTAATTGTGAGTTTCAGGCATGCGTTCATTGTTGGAATATGTTTAATTTGCTTATGATCACATCAATTGTTCCAATGATATTGAGGGGAATAAGATCCTGGATGAGGTTCTCGCTCGCTTGAAACCTATTTAATCTTGCTCGCTTATTTGGGGCTGCTCGCTTTTCTCCGCTCACTTTTTGGTAATCCTCCTGCTACTGCTACTCCCACACCGCTCGCTTTGTAGAAGAGAAAAAGAAGAAGACAGTGATGATGCGACCACACACACATACACACACGCAAAATTCAGAGAAATGGAGTTTGGTGTTATTTATTTGTAATTTATGGGGTCTTATTGTTACAATAGGATTGTTATCCAAAGACTAGATATTGATCATTTAGTGGTGGGATATAAACTTCTTTCATGCTGGTGTTGTACATAAACTCGTAAAATAGATGAAACTTGTGTTTGAAAATGTTCCTCTAAACTACGAGTATCTTTCTAGAAGATAAGGTGGAATCATGCCCAAAATACACATGATATGGAATAGCAAGTGGTGGTAGTGTAATTCAATGAGAGTATCATGGGTCTTTCTCTATTTATTTCTCCCGCTCAACTCACTACTATCTTGTTGATCTTTCACATACTCTTGGCCACATAGTCCTCACTCGCTACTGCCCCACCATGACTACATGCATGATTCCTTAAGGCCTGCACTCCCTTTTAGTGCACAAGTGCGTGCATGCACACACACACACACACACAAACACATTAATTTTGCTTAAATAATTTAGCTCTCTCTCTCTCTCTCTCTCTCTCACACACACACACACACACACACACACACACACACACACACACACACAAACACACACACACATGCATGCACACATCCAATTTATTATTTATTTTTTGCACGCTTTTTCATAAATTTAATGGGACACACGCATACACTACCCCATACATGTATTCCCCTATTTATTATTTATTTTTTACACCCATTTTCATAAATTTAATGGGTTACACACATACTCCTTCTCCTACCCTCGATTTAATTGATTAATCAATTATTTTATTGTTAAATTCCTTGACTTAAACTCAACCTCTGAATTGTATTAGTAAATAAAAATACTCCTCTTCCCTATTACTTATTTATTGGCACTATATATATTTGTTTTGATTAGTGAGTAATTGCTTCCTAACTCTCTATAACTAAAACCCCCCCTTCCTTTTTACCTTCACTTGCCATTAATAAACACTAAACCCCCCAGTTTCCCCTTGTACTTACACTTCTCTTTAAAAACATTTCCTTTTGCCTTTATGGAAATTTTTTAATTGATTTATTATTATTATTTAGGTACTTTAAATTTAATGATTACCCTCCTATAAATGGTTTCTCTTAAATAGGTAGATGCATCACTTGAAATATAGTTATTAACATAAACCCTTTTTTCTTCCCCCCTTACCTCTCTTGTCTTTGAAACCCCTCCCCCCCCAAATAAATCTTTATATTTATCCATGGTCTCTAGCACCTTAAAAAAAGTTTTTAATTACCATTTTTAATTTTATAAGCAAGCTTAAATAGTAAGCTTTACAATTGGTATAGAGCCTTTGTTTTATGAGTATTGATTAGAAGAATTTTCCCTACTGAAATTTATCAAATTAAGAAATAATCTTTGCTACTTGAAGTCATAGGTGATGAAATTGAGGATGTATTCCTTGTATTCCTTTGTGCTGTAAGAACATCAATTCCTATGTGTTAACCTTACCAACATTTCCCACGTGTATAGGAGTACATTTCCATAGGAACATCAATTCCTATATGTACCCCACCAAACTCTTATGGGTTATACAAAATTAGCCCCGCGTTTGCCCCCCCAACACTCAAACTACCCACTCACTTAGAACCCGCCATCCCTGACCCTAACCTAACCTAGCTCCAACCCAAGTTTTGCCTTGAACCACTACCGCACGATCTCCTTTGCCTACACAACCTATTTTCTAATGACTGTTCTTGATAGTCTTACCTCTTTCATGTCTCTTTACAAGAGACTATGCCTCTGAGCCGCCCTTCCTTCTTCAAGTTTTCCTGTTTACTTGTGACCTCCTTACAAGCTCTTCTTTGTTCCGTAACCTTTTTGCCATAGCTGTCACAATTGCTTCACGACTTCCTTTTGGTATGCTGCACCTTCTTGACTCCTTGTTAGCTACCTTACTGACACTTCCTAGACCTTAATACTTTCCCTTCCTGTTGAGCTATCTCCCTTCTCACTCTTTGGCCCTATACCTCTTTGCTTTCGATCTAGGACCTGCTCTTCCTTTGTACTTACTCTGTCGCCACTCTGTCTCACAATGCCACAAAAGCTCATCCTTAGCTGGTAGGTTCGATGGCTTCCAATTGTGCACAAGGCGTTCCTAGCTTAGCATGGGGCCTTTGCTTTTTCATTTTCTAGAACTCTTTCCTAAGTTGTAGCCTCTACCCTCGTATTTTTGTTGATCCTGCGATGTAGTAGCGAACCTTTGTCTTCTCTTGTTTTTGTAGCGAAACTCGTAGAACCTAGCTCTTGGTACTTCAAACGACTCTTGTTGTTCTAGCTATTAGATATCAATGCTCCACTCTCGTGTAACTACGCGGGAACCAGCTAACTCTACTTGTAAGCCCCCCATATGAGGAGAAGGCATTTGAGTAGCTCGGTTATCCGGTAGGCCCTAGTTTGGACACCAGATGGGGGCCATGTGTGGCTTGATGGCTGGACGGCTTCAGATAGAGTTGGCACACTACCAACTAGGCTACATGCAAGTGCAGGAAGGCATCCCTTGACTGACCGCACTGAGGGTAGACAGAGCATTTCCCGAGCCAGCCCACTCTCGGGTTGCGGGGCCCGTTTGGAGCCTCAGATGATCCCGGATGGCTCTGGGCTGAATGGCTAACCATAGGTTACTTGGTCTATTTTGCATACCGGTTCTATCGTATGATGGGTGGCCTATTTCGGGACCAAACCCCAGTCAACCGTTTTGGGTGGACTGGGTCGATCACCCAATTGAGCCTAACTGACTATGACTGGTGGCTATATAAGAGCAAGCCCGTGAAGCCCATTTTATCACTGGCTACAGCAACCCTGATTCTTTAGCATCTAGCCTCCGTCTTCTACTATTTCCAGCACGCCATCAAAGCTTCTTTCACAAGAGCGCATGGTTGGGAGGCAGCGCCATCTATTGTATCAGTTCTATAGTAATCAAATTTTTTATTCTCCATACTATCTTGTTTTCTCTCTTGCATACGAGATCCTATTATCTGTTGAGCACAGACGTTGTATTATTTTCTTACACTAGCTATGCGACTCGCTTGTGTCCTCTAGCTCACTAATCTACTCTTGATAGCCTTGCATGCTAGTTTTGTACGTGGGAACCCTTTGTGGTAACCGTCCAAATTGAAGTTATATATATATGTTTTTTGTACATTTATTCATATATATAATCTTACATGATTACATTTAGTTATAATGTCTCAATGCTACATGTATATATATATATATATGTATTCTTGTAGATATTTTTATTGATGAATAGGTTTCTCTAACAAAAAGGGCTAATGCTTCATTATTTATGGTTTCAATCATATGTATATGTATTTAATCATATATATATATATACATATATATATATAGAGAGAGAGAGAGGTTTGGCTCTCTTTAGTTTAATGTTGTTAAGATTCTAGTCAATTCTATTCAATTTTAGTAAGATAATCGATTATAATTTGCTTTAGCTTCTATAAATTAATTTCTTCTTTCCATGATTTCCCTTATTAAATTAATTGCTTTATTCATATCAGTTGCTGTATTCATTTAAATATCCTTAGTGAATAAATTTTTTTTATCTCTTTTAACTGATTTAAATTTATTTTTAAGTGCCCTTTTAATTTCAAGCGTTGTATGAAAATTTATGCAATTTTGTTTAAGTATCTTAAAACTGCTACCAATTAGTGATTTAATTGTCTTGTTGTCTTAAGAGTTCCTTGTTTATTTTCCTACTTGCAAGTTATTTTATATGGTCCAATATTTTCTTTTTTACCATTAATTTCTAATCATGGGTGCGGACCCATGAGTATCCCCCATCATCTTCATGAGCTTCATCATCATTAATTTAATTGGTTTTAATCATAAAAGTAAGAGACAATTCTCTTTTCCACAAGGGTGTGGACTACTTCCCTTGGAATTTTTTCACCTATAGAGGTAGACCATCCCTTGGTTTCTTGTTTAAAAATAAGAATCTAACTATTGTATTGATACGGGATCCCCCCTTGTTAATTTTAAAATTTTGATGCCCCTTTTTTTTAATCATTTTAGAATCTTGATAGGTGTCTTGCTTTGTGGTATAAGTGATAACAAGCTCGGTTTTATAGGAATTACATGTCTTCCCTCACAAAACTATGATGTTCTAAGACACTATTTTGTCTGGATAGTGGTGGCAGTAAGTAGACCTTGACCTTGGAGCCTGGACTACCTGACAGATTCGACATTGTTGTATTGATTCTTTGCTTAACACTAGTTTATTAGAAGGACATAAAAGTGTCCTATGTCCTTTTAACTTAGAAACTTCCTAGAATTATTCAAAAGCATCGATAAGGTATTTTGGGGTTTTGATTATTTGCCATAATAGCTTATATGATGAAACAAACTTGAAATTATTCTGGATTGGAACTTGCACCTATTACTTTGAGTTTTACCTAAAGTTTTTAGGTCAACCTAACACTCACATTTCAAGTTGTTTTCTCATGTTTTAGATAAAATAGCCATACTTATTACTTAGAATTAGTTTTCTTAGAGTTTATAAATCCTAGATTCTAAGGATAACTACCATGTTTATATTTCCTTGGAGCTAGATAATCATATTCATTACGATCTATGGTCTTAAATGTTATTTTAGTGAATGTTGATGGCGAGGCAAAAATTTATCTTTTACAAACTCTTTGACATGTCTAACAAGTTCCAAACTCAACCATACTTCGTATATGTCTTCAATAGGATATTATGGGGTAGCGTGAGTTTTTAGAGGACCGAATGCCATTAGAACACCGAATTCAAATCGTATATTGATTGTTCCATGTGCTATAATTTATGCTAAATTCAAGATATATGGGTTAAAGGATATCATAAGGACTTTCATACATTTAAATTGTACTTATAGAGTGCCTCTAATCATGAATGAGTGATACCAATTAAAAAAGTTTTATGCAAAACACTTATATACGTGATAATTCAAAACTATAAAAGTGAGATTTAATGCGAAACCGATTTCGGCAGTTGATATTAGTAGCACTTAATCTCTTTTAGTTTTAGCCTTTATTGTGATGTGGTGACTTTTCCTTATGATTTAATATTATTATAGTTAAGATATGACACTTTTTGGCTATTATGTGTAGTATATAAAGATTTTTATTTATGAAATGTGACTTATAATGCAACCTGCTAGGCTAATCACTCTTGTTAATTGATAAATTAATCTTGCCAAAATGATTTTTAAACAAATTTTTATCACTCTTAGGTGTCTGAGATACTTATAAACACTTTGTAAAAACTGATAGCTCCTTGAAATCAATTTTATTTTCAGGCATACTAGATAAAGTTAATGTGACTATTGTTTGGGTGAAAGACTGTGTTACCATAAATTTGTGAGCATTTTTTAATCATATGTAATAGTTTTTTGTGCTCCTTATACTTTTAGATCATAGTCCTACGAGTCTACCTTAAGCTCAAGAGATGAAATCACCAAAAAACACATCTACAACAAATTGTGATTTTTTTGCCAAAACCTCAAAGGACACTTTTATGTCCTGTTATGCTATCAAACTAGTGTTAAGTTTACAAACTCAATATAAAGAAAAATTATATTGCCATTCCTCTTGTTTTCTGTACCAAATTTCTGGATTACAATATTATCATAAGTTACTTCAATTTAGTTTTCTTAAAGAATTTCAATCCATTTCTCATATACATCTTTTTATAATTATCCAAATGATTGAATTAATTGTGTGTTTCATTTATTGATGGGATTATTAAATCTAAACACACACACACACACACACACACTCACCTTAGCTTACTATGAGCCTTGTATATGATATTCAGAGAAATGGAGTTTGGGGTTATTTATTTGTAATTTATGGGGTCCTATCGTACAAACCCCTTCAATGTTTCTTGGAAAAAAAAAACCCCTTCAACATGATTGTTATCCAAAGACTAGATATTGATAATCTAGTGGTAGGATATAAACTTCTTTCATGTAGCATGTTGTACATAAAGTCATAACATGGATGCCAACTTGTGTTTGAAAAATTTTCTCTAAAATACGAGTATCTTTCTAGAAGATAAGGTGGAATCATGCCCAAAATACACAAGTGATCTGGAATAGCAAGTGGTGGTAGTGTAATTCAATGAGACTATCATGGGTTGCTCTCTATTTATGTGTCCCCCTCAACTCACTTCTATCTCATTGATCTTTAACATTCTCCTAGCCAGACAGTCCTCATCTGTGCTCCTTAGCTAGTGCCCCATGATTGCATGCATGATTCCTTAAGGCTTTCTCTCCCCCTTAGCAACTTCTCTCTCAGCTGTAGACTCGTCACCTTGTGTCCAAGAACTCTTGTGTTACCATTGTCTACTTGCCTCCTCCTGCTTCCCTCCTAACCACTTGGTCATCAAGCTTGCTCAGATCTTGTTCTGAGTATCCTCTCACTTCCTCCTTTCTCATCTCTCCCTATGACTAATCCGTATAACCATTGGTTTGCTACTACATGCTGTGAGATGAGCTCACTGTCGGTTCTTCCTACTACACTCTTTTTCACTTTGTGCGGATTCGCTAAGGCAGGGCATCGATCTTAATAAAACACACATTTAGGCCTTTTCATGCATCCTTTTTTATGCTAGGAAGCCTTTAAAGTCGCCACAACTTGCTTGTATTATGGTTTTATTTGCTGCATGCTTGATTCTTACTTTTCTTTGTTGGACACAAGTAGCTCAGTGCATGCTCAATAACATTTTAACTTTACCGAGGTTCTTTGCTTACTTCAATCATAGCGTCTCTATCTTTGTTTGGTGTGCAGCGGTTGCTATAGCGTGGTGATTTTCTCATTGTGTTGAAGTGATTACTGCCTTTTCTCACTCTCTTTTCTAATGCTTTCCCCTTTAGCCTCACTCTCATGCTGCCTTACTCTCTGCTACCTTGTGCAGTATTCATCATGCTCTGGTAGACTACATGTGACTTACAAAAAAGATTTGGCTAGGTATTACCTTTTGCAATAGCGTGGTGATTTTCTCATTGTGTTGAAGTGATTACTGCCTTTTCTCACTCTCTTTTCTAATGCTTTCCCCTTTAGCCTCACTCTCATGCTGCCTTACTCTCGTGCTACCTTGTGCAGTATTCATCATGCTCTGGTAGACTACATGTGACTTACAAAAAAGATTTGGCTAGGTATTACCTTTTTTTATTGTTTTGTGGAGGCAACATATGATCTATGATGATCTGATAGCATAATATAATCTTAAGGTCAGATGCATATGTTATAAGACTCACAATACTGACAAACTGGCTTGCTTCTTCTAAGTAGCTTACTATTGAGTCGTAATTACTCTTAGACCTCTTAATTTTAGGAGCTTATGAGTTCTTTAGACCTTGTTGTTGTAATACTCCCCTCTATCAAGCACATTATGCATCTATTAAAAAGGTCTCAAAGGCACGAACACCATCCTTGACAAAAGATTAAAATGATTCTTCTCATGTCTCTTGTTTTGGTGGGTTATTACAAAGTCACATATATATTTTGCTTCTACACTCTCTTGCAAGTAAACACCTTTAATGATGATGAGGTTTCCAAACCATTGAATTAAGTATCCTTATTATTAGAATAAAGCTAATTAAGTATATTTTAATGCCTTAATGAATAAATAGTTTAATCCATAAAGCAAGCACAAGTTTGTGATTTTATATACTTGCATTACTTTTATATCTCTAGCTTGGTTGTCCTTTTTAGTAACAGATCTGATTTTAAGGTGTGGAATCTGGTGTTTACCTTTTAAAATCATCTAACCCTATTTTTTCTTAGTCTTTTTTTGGAGGAAGTAGACTACCCCCCTTGATACATCGACTCATAAAGGTTTATCTTGATTCCTCCTATAATTTCTTTTAATCATCAAAGATTGTTCACTAGCAAGGGTGTCGAGTATCCCCCTAGAAATTAGCACATATTGAACTAAGTTTTGTTGGAGTGAAGTACCTCTCATTTAACCTTTGTGAATTTTTTACTACCTGGATGTCTAGTTCTTAATCTTTGTGCATACACTTATCCTATTTCAATCTAGAAGGTTAGCTTACTCGTTGGTAAAGCAATAACAAGCCAGGGTACACTAGCATTACCTGTCTACCTAAATAAAACTATGGTGTTCTAACACCTAGTTTTGTTTGAATGGTGGTAGGTTAGTGGACCCTAACCTTGGACAATCAGCTTCTTGACATATTCAACACTTAGTGTACTCATATTTTGGAAACACTAATATCAAGAATTTTATTCCATGCAACTTGAAAGATTCAACATTTCTTGCAATCTGATATTTACATTTGTCATCCTAATAATTCAATATATGCACCTTTGTTTAAGCTTCGAGTGCCATGATTTTTTTGGGGTATGTAATTTTTTACACACACACACACACACAAATGCAAATGTGCACTTGCACATATATAGAAAAACTTGAGCATGTGAATGTTCATGTGATGTCATTGCATGCATGTGCGTATGTTTATGTGTACATTGATATATCTATATGTTTGTGTGTATGTATATGTAGCATGGTAACCATGGTGGAAAAGGGGATTTCTAATAAAAGTTATGTGAGGTTCATTAAGCTTCTTTGCATTGATGAAGGAAAAATGGCATCCTAGAAAGCTCATAACATTCAAATCTCTAGTTTTGCGCACATTTGTTCATCGTCAAGTCTTATCCTCGCCCAAAGCTTTCGTTTGTGATGGAAATCATACTAAGTTCGAAATATGTTCATCGTGATGTGCCTCAATATTCTCAACCTTATGCATTAGGTATTTTAAAAAGCTTATATGGTGGTTTTCCATATGTGTGGCAAGTTCTCAAATATTGCACTTCATGGTCTAAACCCAAGAAATCTATTGAATGTTGGACCTTTGTTCTCTCCTTTGAAACATTTGGTGGGTGACTTTACACCAACTTACACATGACCAACAAATAATCTCCAAACATTATAGGATCTACAAACTTACACGAATGATTAGTAGTGGCTATTGCAAAGACAAATTTCACAATACAGTTGTCTGTTGTATCACTGGGTTTTTTTCTAAATGTATCTATGATTGTTTATTTTTCTAACAGTTATGAACATTATTTGATCCTTATAAAGGCATTTGGGCCACCCCAATTATTTTTAAATAATTTATGTACATATTTCAGCCTTGTAAAGCCTTCTAGTCTATTCCCAATATTTTTTAATATTTGCACATAATTGAGCCTTGTAAAGACTTCCCGACTATTCCCGGGTAGTGATAGTTATATCATTGGGCAGATTGTGAGAGTTGTATCATTGGGTAGATTGTGAGAGTTGTATCATTGGGTAGACAGTGACAGTCATATCATTGTGTAGATCGTGAGTTGTATCATTGGACAGATTATCAATTCACATTTTACTTTTGTCAAAAAAATATTTTATTGTTTGTATATAAACATACTTATTCTTATTGTGTTTGTATATAGGAATCATGGAGCATGTTAAGACTTTGGTGGATATTAATGTTTCAATATTTGTCAATGACATCCCCTTGAGGCACGATGGAAAAGATTACAACCCAAAGGACTTTCCACAGTGGGCTATACTTAAGACCACTAAGAGAGCTTGGTTTTGGGTCAAAAAAAAGGAAAAGTTGTTCTTAGTGATAATGAAGATATGATGAGCCATGGGGTGCAACTTTTGGAAAACTCAATATCCTTCAGGTGAGCATTATTCTCGAAATCATAATAGAGAAGGAGAACACTTTACTCACAATTTATACCACCTCCAAAATTGGCAATAGAAAGTTTCTTCTTTCAAGGAAAGAATCAAAGAACTTTATGATGCCGCCTCCAAAAACATCTCAGTTTTTTGAATTGATGGTTGTATTGGAGATCCTGAAACTCATGTGGGAGAAATTTCCCATTATGGAAGCAAGGAGATTGCAATCAAAGATAATGCTTGAATACTTCCAAGGTGCACTCATGCAGGGACCTAAGAGGGACCTAAGGTAAAATAAAGTGGAGTGGATGAGACACATGATAAACAAATTGCAAGGGAAGAGTCACTACATGTAACCTTGGTTCAAGGTCATACAAATGGGAGAGGAAGTGGAGTGATGGCTGAGACAAATATAGTAGACTTGGATGAGGGTGTCATATACATGGATCCTCACTTGGACTGTGTAACTCAAGAAGGCAATGGGATGCAACAAGAAGTGCAACCCTTGATGAGTACACATAAAGTTTGCACACTCGAGGAAGAAGCAGGCCAATCTAAAATGATTCTGATAGACCCCCTAAAAAGTAAACCAAGACGCCAAATGCTAAAGGCGAGTACTTTGCGAGCTATGATGCCAACTTCTAGTATCACTACAAGTACTCAAAAAAGAGGTCGTTCATCTATAAAGAAGGAAAAAAGGAAGAGAAAGAGCACAAGGAAGAGGAAGGTAGTTCAGATTTAGAAGCCAAAATGATGTCAATGAAGAGTGTAAATTTTTGTCTCAATGAGGGAGTGACAGATGATGACCCAGCCTATATTTGGGGCCAGAAGGCTTACCTAGTAAATGCATAGAGGGTGCTCAGAGCAGGCATCTTCACAAATAGTAGAACATTAGACCTACCCTATGTTGAACAACTTTATAAGGCTTTGGTTGATGGAAAGAATCCAGTAGTGTCAAACGTGGTCATCCATCCAAGGGCATATTGGCCACACAAAGGTGAAAGGACGAGCATCAATTTCCATCAACCCAAGGATTTTTTGATAGAATTCACCAACTTCCTTGGACGACAGGTTCCATCTTTGCAGGATGGATAAACTATAGTGGCCGATCCATACCAACGTATAAAGGATGCCAGGTTCCATTTCTTAAGTCACTACGCATTTGAGTCAATTGATGGACAACACTTTGCATTTGCTTGTAATGAGCATGCAAATGCTGAAAAGCATGCTGGAAGACTTTCTTCGGGGACCTTCAATAAAGTTCCTCAATTCCATTGGTATGCAGCATGCATATGTATTTTCAAGAATCAAAAGAAATATCTGATTGACTAAAAAAGACTTAACCATGATATTTATGTGTTGCGATAGATCACCTCTGCTTCAGAGATGCTAGAGAAAGTACGGTGCATATGGCATTCTTTCCATTCTCCCATAAGCACTTCAAAAAAAATTGCTACTAAAGCTGAAACACAAGGGCTTGTTGATTTCTACACATGCTTGAGTGCGATTGTTCCAAGGGGAAACCAGGAAAAAAAGATTAAAGAAGTGTGTGCTACATATGCAAAGGGGGATATCACATATGAGGCTCCTTCACTTATTACACAAAAGGCAAGGAAGACCGAGAAAAAGGAGATGATGGCTCAAATATGGAGGCATGTGAGAAGCTTGCCACACAAGTATGCAAGCATGGCTGTAGAGAAATTAATGAAAAAACAATGGTTTTTTGGTAAAAAAGATAAAGATCATTGCATGGAGTATTGCATTAGTGAGCTTGTGAAGCGTGATGCAGTGAAGGGCACAATCAAATATTTGCTCGTAGAAAAAGGCATTCCAATCAATCAATGTGAAGTTGACACTAATATTGTGAAGCAAATTGCAATAGCTTTACCATCATCTAAAGAGAAGGCATGGGCATACAAGTGGGTAAAGGTTCATGAGGATGGATTAGAATTTACTTCTTGTATGACCAACGAAATTCCATAGAATGTGCATGCATACAGGCTCACCAATGAGCACTCTCATAGAACAACATTTTTTGCACAACAGATTTCAATTCAAGTTGGAGGTAATTTTAGAGTCTGGAAATCTTGTTCAGTTTCATACAAAGAATTCTTATCAGATGACACAAAAAGGCCGCAACTTTTCTTTATCGATGAAATATCATGTGCCGATGCTCGTTATCTCATTGATAGAATATGACATACCACCATTGGTAAAATAGGATAATGTATAATATTGTCATATTTGTCAATAAAGAAGAGAAGGAAGAAATTTTTCTCACCTTAGCAACTCAATATGGGAAACAAATGAACGTGTACAATGGTGTGTACTCAACAAAGAGAGACAAGGGATAATGCGGCCTTAAAATATAAAATATTGAATCCTTTGTCTTATGCATGAAGAGACCATACATTGATCACTCTTTACACATGAACATAAGAGGGAGTGCAAAGAGATTGCGACTAATGTTGGAAGAGCATGAAGCTCCAAGTTCCCTACACCATCAATGAAATCACTATGAAAGACCAGCAAAAAGTGGTGACCTCTTAATTAGTATGATTGAATTTTTGCAACCATAAGGATGGGAAGTCACCCTTTGTCGGATGGGATATTTGTTTGAAGCTCTTATCAGGAAAGGATGAGTAACATGACCTGTCTATGCCAGGTTATAGACTCGCTCCGCTGGGTCCCAAGGTGGGTTCTTAAAATCTTCAAGAAATAAACTTTCTATATTGTGGCCCAGTTCTTGCATATAGGCTTTGTAAAGTCAATGTGCCAAGTGCTCGTTTGTTCCTCCTCTGTCATTTTGTAAAAGATGTTTCTCACTAAGCATTGCTCTAACACTATTTGCTAAAGTCATGTTCTTCCTTTAGCTCTACTGCATTCTATTGATAAGTATCTACATAAGATATGTGAATTGTCTTTAGATGCCATTACTTTTGCAACAATTCCATGAATGCCGAAGACATTCATTTCCTCTATTTGAGCTAAGGATTTTGATTTTTCTGTCTATCTAGTTCTTAATGATGACTTTTCTATAGTTTTTCTAAGAAAAAATCTAGGAATAGGCTGCTATAATAAGTTAGAGCTGAGTTGCCATGGGCACTCTAATTTCTGGTCATATCCAGATATTGTAAGCTCCCTTTTGGATGTGTGTTTGGTCGCATAGCCCCGCGAGGGCTTCTGTCGATGTTAATATATCTTTGTTTTCTTTCTCTCTCTCTCTTCTCGGTAGCATGCTTAAATTATGTTCTATTTAGCGTAGATATAGCCTCTTTTTTGTGCTGCTACCTCTCTCCTCTTCTTCCTTCACACGTGAGCTGGACATGCAGCCAATACATGGCAACACATTTGTATGCAGGGATGTGGAACATGTTAGAGACTCACTGTGCCCACTTGTGAGCCCCCGTTTTGAGGGGACAAGGGGCAGTGAGAGGTAGGAGGGCTGGGAAAGAGAGACCCAGGCTGACATCATAGGCAACCAGCACACGGGCTGGTTGCTGCCTGCAACAGCAGAGAAATAGGGGGGCCCTATGCCTCCCTTGGAGGCGTCAACAGTCCTATGGACTGGCTGCACAGGGCACCCTTTTATAGGGGCCTGTGGCAGGGCCAGTCGGCCCAACCAGGGCCACCAACTAGGGCCGACCCTGGTCAGATTTCCAGAACAGTCTGGTCGGCCACCAGACAGGGGACCAACCCTGCTGGTCGGCCAATCCAGAGGGCCTGGGCAGTGCCTATAAAAGGCCCACTCCTTCCTTCATTCCAGCATCCAGTGCAGGACAGAAAGCCTCCTTCCTAGGCTGTGTTGTGCACTCAGAGCTGGTTCAGTCTGACAGAGAGAGTTCCATCAGTTCTCCTCAGCGCTTGGCTGAGTTTTGTATTGCTCCCTTGCAGCCAGTTTCTGCCCACCATCCGGTGGATGAATATACTCTTTCTCTCTCTCCGTTTAAGTTATCTCTGAGTGAATGTTTATTGCATCTGTGATCAATTTTCTGAGTTGAGTGTCAAGAAGAGTGGGAGAGATCTTGGGTGGAGGTTTGAGTGATTCATTCCCTCCTATTTTCCAACATGGTATCAGAGCCATAGGCTCTCAACTCTTCCTCATCAAAGCACTCTCTGAAGGAAGGAGTCCCTTGGCAGTAAGGCGATTCTGTTTTCAGCTCAGGCTAGCACAGAAGGTCAGTACATTTATTTCTGTTTCAATTATTCAGTTTTGCTATTCACCGAGATGGATCAGCGTTCAGAAGCCTCTACATCCATTGCTCGTCCTTCCTCCTCTAGTCATCTTCCTTCTTCATTTATCCCCAATTTCGGTGAAGCTGGAAAGCTCGATGGGACGAACTATCCAATCTGGAAAGTCAAGATCCGAAGCCATCTGTTGGCACGGAGGTTGTGGAAGATTGTGAATGGGACTGAAGAGAAGCTGGAGGACCTTGTGGACAAAAGAGGTGAAGTTCTAGTTGAAGCAGATGTGGATGAACTCTGTGCATGGGAGGAGAGGGATGCTCAAGCCTTAGCAATGCTTATTGGCACGACAGCAGATGCTGTGATTCCTCATATCTAGTTGGCAGAGACGTCTTCAGAGGTGTGGGCCATACTGAAGGAGCTGTATGAAACCGATAATACAGCTCGTATCATTACACTTCAGCATCAGCTTTATAATCTTAATATGAATGAGGGTGATAGTGTGCATGATCATCTGACAAATGTGTGGCTGTTTGAATTTCTTCCTTCATTGTAATTATGTTGACGATACGGAAGTGGAGTCCGTGGAAGATTGGATTGTTGAGAAGATAAGAGATACTAATGATGAGATCTTCTAGTGTGATCTCGGCCTCAGTGACTGTTTGAATTTCTTCCTTTTTGTTAATTACGTTGATGATACGGAAGTTGAGTCCATGGAAGATTGGATGTTTGAATTTCTTCCTTCATTGTAATTATGTTGACGATACGGAAGTGGAGTCCATGGAAGATTGGATTGTTGAGAAGATAAGAGATACTAATGATGAGATTTTCTAGTGTGATCTTGGCCTCTATGGCCTGTACAGTGACTGTTTGAATTTCTTCCTTCATTGTAATTATGTTGACGATACGGAAGTTGAGTCCATGGAAGATTGCATTGTTGAGAAGATAAGAGATACTAATGATGAGATCAGATTGGATTATTGAGAAGATAAGAGATACTAATGATGAGATCTTCTAGTGTGATCTCGGCCTCTGTGGCCTGTCCATCATGATTGCTTGAATTTCTTCCTTCATTGTAATTATGTTGAGGATATGGATGTGGAGTCTACGGCCTGTCCATCATGATTGCTTGAATTTCTTCCTTCATTGTAATTATGTTGAGGATATGGATGTGGAGTCTGTGGAAGATTGGATTGTTGAGAAGATAAGAGATACTAATTATGAGATCTTCTAGTGTGATCTTGGCCTCTATGTCTTGTAATAGTTTTGTATTCTCTGAAACAAGTCTGGTAGGGCTCAGTAGATCATATTAGAATTGCTAAGACAATTTATTTTTTTAGAATTGCTAATACAATAATAATACAAATTGAATAAATATCATAAGTAAATATCCTAATGTATTGTAACATTTAACATAAGTTTAAAAAACACTATCATTAATCAATACGAACAAGATAAAAATCTTCAAGGACTCATGTTTCTTTCTACATGTTTTACAACTGAATAGAGTCTGATGAGTCCTCTTGAGGCTGTGATTCTCTAAGAGTATATTGAGTCTCTACTTCTTGTGTGGATGGTGTACATTGAGATTCTACTTCTGGTGCAATTGGGATAGACTTAATCTCTTCCTCCTTTGCAAGATGTGATGTTGTAGATGCACATTGAGTCTCTACTTCTTGTGTAGGAAGAATGTATTGAGTCTCTAATTCAAGTGGAGATTGTAATGCTTCTACTTGAGGCTGTGATGCAGAAGGAGACTGAATTGTCTCTTGTTTTTCTTTGGCTCCCTCAGGTTCTTCATTGAGTCCATCATGTTGTTTCCCAATGGTAGCAGTTAGGTAGTGAACAGTCTTAGCCATAAAATCTTGTAGCTTGAGCTTTGTATATGCTTCTATTGAGACATGTTCAAAAATTTCATTGAGGAACAACATGAAGTTGTAGGCAATTCTCCACCCACTACTAAACTTGTCTTTCTGCTCCACTGCGAGGCGTGTCTGGAAATTTGATTGGTCTTGATGCTCCCTGATTTTCATAATCATAGAAACTAACTTGTTTATAGACCTATCCATCATGACATATGACAAAGTGAATTTGTGTAGTAAATAGTAAGATGCATGTTCATAATGATATGATAAAAGAACACTTACTTGAACACCCCGTGAAAGCCTATAAATGAGTTGACAAACCAACAATGGTTGTCATCAAGATCCCATACTATCAGGCTCCAATGTGAACTACATCACCAATAAAGAGCGATAAGATTTATCACAATATTAGGTATTAATTGACACAATATTACAAATAAAAGAGTAAAAGAAAGATTGAGACGATACTTACTTCTCATAATATGGCATAAAGACAACTAGCATGCCATCCAAGTCTAAAGGTTGTAGCATTGAACAAACATCATCTATTGTCTTCTTGGTATCACTAAGTATAGCTGAAAGGAGAGAATCGAGCATACAGACATGATTTTGTACTGATCTAGGAAAGTGAGATAACCGTACTGTAGCAATAAATAAACAAATGTTAGAAGCAGATTGAATCAAATGATTGAAGTATCAAGCCAAGAGATGTTCATATCAAACCTGAGGATGGCCATCATGACTTTGTCATTAGCCTCTTTCAAAGGGTCGGAGAGGATTGTAACTTCCTCGCTACCAAAAGTCAAAACACGAGGTTGCTTGCTAATGATAACCCTAACCTCAAAAGAGCTCCCCATTTCGTCCAATACAGCGGTTACATTAGGACAACTTATGGGCGTAGCAACCAATGTTTCCTCTGGATGCTCCACCACGTTATCAATAAATGCCTTAATGATAGATGACATAAATGCATATAGATGCAAGTCTGTATATGTCGACAATGAGGTTTCACCGCCGCTCAAATTAAAAATTTGAGCAAGGAGCAAAAAGCAGTTATATCCGACTCTCCACCCACAATTGTGGTCATCATTTTGCTTCGTTGCAGGGCATGTTACATACTCTATTTGATCTTCTAAGTCACCTTCCATTTGCATAAGTGCATCTATAGCACCTACCAAATTTCGAGCCGATCTACACATCAAAATAGAAAACATAAATGAATGTGCGCATTGCATAGGATGCATCTACGTAATTATGACACAAGTAGGTTATACTTACTCTGACACACTGCCATGGATAGATGCTATTGAATTGACAAAGAAACATTGCTTGGCTAAGATGTCCACAATTACCAAGCTCTAATGCAAGCTGCATTATCAATTAAGAATAATTATTATTTGATATAATCCTCCACAATGTAAGAGATAAGCTAGGTAGGGATTAATACTCACTCCTCGTGATATGCAGTAAAGATAACTCACACCGCAGTCAAATCAACAAGTTGCAACCACTTAAAAACATCATCTATGGTCTTCTGCTTATTGCTAAGTACACTAGAAACAAGAGGATTGACCATATATGCACATCTCTATATATATAGGGGAAGCTGTTCTAAAACCATACTACAATAAAAAGAAAAGAATATTAGTTCATTTGATCCAATGGAAATACAAAAGCATAAAGTCAATAAAAAGTTTGTGTTAAACCTGAGGATGGCTATTATGACCTTGTCATTAACCTCTTTCTTGAAGTTTATAAGGATTGAAATGTCCTCTTCATCGAATAGAAAAATAAGAGGTTGTTCTCGAACTTGAAACCTAACTTGAAATGACTTCTCCATTTGCTGCAAGGTATGATTATTTTCTAGAGTCATCCGATGGATAGCCAGAGCAGCTTTGCTTTCTTGAGATGAGCTTTCTATATTCTCTACTCCAGCTGTGTCCTCCTCATCCTCCTCCTTTCCCTTCTCCTATAAAAGGATAAAATAATTATGAGATTCAAAATTTTAAATTAATTATAAATTTAAAAAGACCTTTAAATGAATAAAGAAAATTAAACATAAGTTTTCATACCTCTACATATCTTCGTGGTCTTTTTATGTAACCTTCAGAGGCAAGGTCAGTGTCATATCCATCTTCTTCTGCTTCCTTATTATCGCTGGTGTCCTCACTATCATAACCAGAGCTTTCATCATTTTCATCATCTTTCTTGCTCTCATCATACATGACCATCTCTATGTCAGCATCCTCTTCATGTGAGATTAGACCTTTCTTATCATACTTTATTATGAGAGAAGCCATGGTATCAAGGTATTCCAAGCAAGCAGGCTCTCAATAATATTTACATGGTGTCCTTTTTTGATAAGAGCTTCAAATAAATGTCCCATTCGACACAATGTGACTTCCCATCCGGACGGTAGCAAAAATTCCATCATACTAATTAAAAGATCAGCACTTTTTGCTGGCCTTTCATAGTGATTTGCGTTGCGATGGAGGGGACTTGGAGCTTCATGCTCTTGCAGCAGTAGTTGCAATCTCTTTGCATTCCCTCTTATATTGTTCTGTAAGGAGTGATCATTGTAAGGGCTCTTCATGCACAAGAAAAAGGTTTCAAGACTCTGTATCTTGAGACCGCATTCTCTCTTGTCCCTTTTTCTTGAGTATATACCATTGTAAATCTTAAGCTCATTGCCATATTGTTTTTCTAGTGTAGCAAAAATTTGTTCCTTGTCATCTTTATCAGCGAATATGACTATGTTACATTGTCCCACTCTACCAATGGTGGTATGTAATATTCTGTCAAGGAGTTGATGGATGTCATCCATTGATATTTATAGACAAAGAAAAGCTGAGGCCTCTCCCAAGCAGTGTCGTCGAACAAAAAATCATTCAATGAAACTCCCTTGCACTCAACACTCTTTCCAAAATCTAAAATGATTTCATGTATGAAAAAAAAGCCCTTGTTCAAAGTTTTTTCTTTTCTGAGAGTGTGCTTATTGATGACTTTTTGTGCATATGCATACACATTTTCTGGAATGTCACTTGTCATAGAAGGAGTAATTTCAAATCCATCATCTTCTACCTTCACCCATTTATGCACCCAAGCCTTCTGTTTGGCTGATAGTAAAGCTGATGCCATTTGCCTCACAATGCTATGATCAATTTTACATTGGCTAATTGGAATATTTTTTTCTGCCAATAAATATTCAATTGCACTCTTTACTTCATCACGCTTGACCTGCTAGATGATGCAATCTTCCATGCAATGATCTTTATCCTTTTTGCCAAAAAACCATTCTTTGGACATTAATTTCTCTGCAGCAAGACTTGCGTATTTGTCTGGTAAGTCTCTTAAAGGCCTCCACACCCAAGCTGTCATCTCTTTTTTCTCAATCTTCTTTGCCTTCTCTTTAATCAATGATGGAGCCTCATATGTGACATCTCCTTTCTCACATGCAAGACACACGTCTTTGATCTGATGAAAAACTTCATCACTATGGAAAAGTATGCTTGTGTAGTCTTGATACCTATCCCTTACTGTCTTAAAGCTTGTAATCACCTCTGCTCTTTCCTACTTTCCCCTTGGTACAAAGGCACTCAAGCATGTGTAGAAGTCAACAAGATTATCCGCTTCCACTTTAGTTGCAGTTCTTTTGAGGGTGGTCAAAGGAGAATGAAAAGCTTTGAGCAACATCTCTGAAGTGGAGGTGATTTTTCGTAGTGCATAAATGTCATGATTAAGTCTTTTCGACTCAAGCAAATATTTTTTCTCGTTCTTGAAGATACAAATGCATGCAGAATAGTAGTGAAATTGAGGCACACTCGTGAAGGTTTGATAAGTAATTTCTCCTTTCTTGTATGCATCTCTAGAGCGCTCATAACAAGCATAGGCATAGTGCTGACCATCTACTACCTCAAATGTACAATAAGCTAAGAAATTTCTCTTGGCATCCTTTAAATGTCGTTCTGGATCATTCACTGAACTCTATCCTTCTTGAAGTGAGGGAACTTGTTTTCCGAGGAACTTAGTGAATTGCATCTCAAAATCTATAGGCTGAGAGAAATTGATGGATTGACTATAATCTCCCATGACTGGCCAAAATGTTCTTGGACGGAGTACCAAATTAGAAACAACTAGTTTTTTTCCATCAATCAAAGCTTGAAAAATCTTTTCAGCATAGATTGTATCTAAGGTCCTGATGTTGGTGAAGACACTTGCTTTGACCACCGTTGAAGCATGTATAACTTGAGTCTTCTGGCCCCATATATATCCTGGATCCTCATCTGTCACAGCCTCATTCAAGCGAAGATTTAGGTTCTTCATTGATAACATTTCTGCTTCTAGATCTGACTCCATTTCAAGACCCTCCGCATCCTCTTTGTGTTCTTCCTCTTCTCTTCTGTGCCCTTTCTTTGTATATGAACGACCTCTTTTTCGAGTTATAGGACTTGGAATTGTAGCTCGTGAAGTACTTGCCTTTTGCATTTGACATCGAGGTTTATTTTTTAGGGTCTCTATGTGAACCGCTTTAGATCGCCCTACTTCTTCTGCTATTGCCTCAACTTCAGGTATACTTAAGGGCTTCACTTGTTCTGTTATTCCATCAACTTCATGAGTTACACCATCTAAGTGAGTCATCTAAGTGAGTAATACCATGAACAAGAGATGTGTGTGCATGTCCTGTCTTATTTGATGCATGTCATGTCTCACTCAATTCAATTTCTATCTGAGATGCATGTGCATGTCCTGTCTTCACTAATTCAATTCCTGTCTCAGATGTAGATCCCTTGTATGCATCCACGTACGTGTACAAGACCCTCATCCATTGCTACAATGTGTTCTATCTCATCCACTCCAGTTCCTCTCTCATTTGTATTACCATGAACCAAGTCTACATGGCGTGTCTCATCACTTCCTTTCTCATGTGTGGATTCTTACACCTTAGGTCCCTCCAATGAAGTTGAACCTTGTTCAATGACACCCTGAAAGTATTCAAGGATAATTATTTCTTGCTTCCTCAATGGGAAATTCCTCCCACACATGTTGGAGGATCTCCAATGCAGGAACCAATTCAGGAAATCTAGGTGCTTTTGGCGGCGGCATTACAAAGTGCATTGCATCTTTCTTAGAAAGAAGAAACGATCTGTTGCTCATTCTTGGCTTTGTGTAAATCATCATTGTACTGCTATCTTTTTCAATTTTTATTCCTAGTAAGGTGCCCCCTTGAATCAAATTGCTCTCTTTGAGAAAGATACATTTGATGCCCACTCATCTTTCTCCAACTCTCTCTTTGTCATCACTAGAATGAGATTTCCTTTACTTAAGACCAAGAACCATGCTCTCTTTGTTGTGTCAACAACGGTCCAGTTTGTGAAGTCCTTTGGGGCATAAATTCTTCCATTGTATTTCAGTGTCATACCATTGACAAATGCTGTAGCCTCAAGATCCCCTATATTGAAGCACAACACAAATTTTAGGCACTTTGACAAACTACAATTACTTTGAAAATTCAAAAGTACAATGAAGTTTTTATTCTTCCCAATCATATAAGTGTCAATTTCATGCTTTGGGAATAGCCTAAAAGGCTTTACAAGGCTTAGAGCATAAATGTGAAAAAAAATAAGGATTTACAATGATCTCTGAATACAAATTTGAAGTCTGTCAGATATAAGTGCAAAATGCTCTGTCAACTCCCGCAATTGATATAAGTGTAAAATGCTCTGTCAACTCCCACAACTGGTATAAATATAATCTGCTATGTCTAGTCCCTTAACTGATTCAACTGTAATCTGTCATGTCCACTGATACTTTCAATCATCTTGAAAGTTTAAAAACCTTAATCGTTGCTTAAATGGTAG